>NC_138780.1:93504047-93724047 GCF_965119305.1 Pelophylax lessonae
GGTCTCTACCCCCAAGCACCTTGTTCACCTATATATGTTGTCTCTTCTACAATATATGGATTTACATTGTTGTAAATAAATTTTGTTTTATTTAAAACGGAACATTTCCTATCATATATTTATATACTTGTTTCTATATTTATGCACTTGCCCTTAAAGTCCCAATCCCCCTTGGCCTGAGGCACCAAAAAACCCCCAAATAACACATACAGGGACGGAGGCAACACCTACTTACCTTTTATTTTTCAAGCAGCCTAAGGAAAAATACCCCCCTCATCTATTTTTTGGATGGATAACACATCCGCGGCCTCATTTTCCTTTTCCTCTGCTTTCTATATACTATAGGATACGAACAGTATCCAGTAGGGTTAACACAGCAGGACCCTACCTTTCTGCTATAAACCCAACAAAAAAGCTCTGAAATCAGGGAGCATTACCACCCTTGGAGTGACTAGGAGTCCCAAGGGAAAAAGGTAACCCGGACGATTTACAGAGCCCTCCCCAAGTATCTCGCCCTACTAGAGATACAATGAGTGCTCCCGAAAGGGAAGACCCACCCACAGGGAATCTGATTGGAGACGGATGGAATACCCTGATGCTGGACATCCAGAAGAGCTTTCAGGGTCATGAACAGCAGGAGTCGGATGTTTTAGCACTATTCAGCACCCTGAAGAGACAATTAGAACGCAAGTCAGCCCTCTTCTGGCATATAAAAAGCTTTGAGAGATATGTGACGGAAAACATAAACCCTGTCGGTCTCAGAATACAGATATTCCCGACAATGGATAATATCACGACACTAATGAAAAAAGAGTGGGAAGAGATCCTAAATGAATGTTCGAAAAAACTCATGATCCTCCTTCAAACAGAATACCTTAGACAAATGAAAAACTTGGATGTGGAAATAAAACTAATCTACGAGAAATTAAACCCACTGAGGAATGCATCACTGTATAGCGAGCAAGAAAATAAACTTAAACAACATATTGAAGAATTCAGCAAAGAGCTCCTGAAGAAAAAGGAAAGGAAATATTGGAGAGACAAAAACGCCTTCTCACAAAACCGTGCCTACAAATGGACAAATAACAGACAGACCAGGAGAACTACGTATAGAACATCTAGGAACACGGATCCACAATACTCCTCAGACTCTTCGGCCTATACATCGGGACCCGAACAACAACGGTTCAAACGGAGGGGCCAAAACAAACCCGTAGATAAAACACAACCAACAGAAGATAACGAGGACCAATCATCACAAGAGGCTGAAGAACCTAACACCTTAGACACCAACTCCTTTCCGAACGAAGATACAACGGCTCAGAAAAAATACCCCAAAATGTTTACAAGATCCCAACTACCAAGAGATGAGAACCCCAAATCACAGAGGCCTTTTTTAGGAACAAAACAGAAGACAAAACAACCCAACAAATGACACAAAACGAAGATATTGACCATGAAGGTCTGACCATCATAAACCTATCCACCCATATCCTATCCACAGTTGAAAGAGAAGTACTATCTCTAGGACTCTCATTCTGCCCAAACAAAGGGACAGATACTTTTGAAACTATTAAGGATATCAATCTTTTTGCACGCAATCTTCTCCTTAAAACCAAATACAACAAAAAACCACCTGCGGAGATACCACCAACAAATTTAACTGCTGCCGAATTCAGAGCGATTAGAGACCTGAATATCCTACTGGAGGAAGGAGCAATCGACGATTGGACAGATGAAAACAAATCAACAGAGAGTGAAGATGAAGAAGCAGAAGAACCTCAAGGAACAAAATGTCCCACCTTCAAGAAAAAATCCCACATCTTTCCCTCTCTAAATGAGAATCCCTCAATAGCCCTCTTTGTCAGGGAAACAACCAAAGACCTCGAAAAACTCAAAGGTCACAACCTGAAACAAAACCTAACCAAGGAACAAAAAACGGCCCTACAAGGACTCAAAAATAACGAACTGATCACAATAAAACCCTCGGACAAAGGGGGGAATATTGTGCTAATGAACAACGACAACTATGAAGCCATGTGTCAGAAGATCCTTGACAATACACAATGCTATAAAAAGATTATGCCTATTATGGTTGAAACATACACAGAAGACTTCTACAAAAAAATTGACGGAGCCCGAAATCAGGGAATGATTTCAGAAACACTCTGGCAGTTCGTGAGGACAAAACATCCCAGAACCCCAACCTTCTACGCCTTACCGAAAATCCATAAGGATAAAAACAATCCCCCGGGCAGACCCATTATATCAGGGAATGGCAATTTGACGGAAAATACCAGCAAAGTCATAGATGCCTATCTAAGGCCTCATTTTACGAAACTTCCCTCATATACCAGAGACACAGGACACCTCCTACAGATCATTGAGGGTATCACCATACCAGATGATGCATTCCTCATCACCATTGACGTTGAGGCCCTCTATAATAACATTCCACACCACAAAGGAATGCAAGTCATCAAAAAAACATTAGAAGAACAAAGTGGAAAGGACACCAAATTCAACACCTTTATAATCATGATGTTGGAATATATCCTTAATAACAACTTTTTTGTTTTCAATGGTACATACTATCTACAGACGTGCGGCGTTGCAATGGGCACTAGTTGTGCCCCATCCTATGCAAACACATATCTTGGAGCATGGGAACAAGAATTCTTAGCAGAGGAAAAAAACGGTATTTTCGCCGACAACATTATCGTCTGGCAGAGATTTATAGATGACATTTTCATAATTTGGACTGGTTCGGAAAGCATGATACACGAATGCCTCCGCCCCATGAATAATAACACATACAATATGTTTTTTACAATCAACTATGACAGAGAAAAAATCCCGTTTTTGGACACTTGGATCATAAAAGAAAAAAACGGACTCCTGAAAACAACCCTATATCGAAAAGAAACGGCAGGTAATTCCATTCTACACGCATCCAGCTTCCATCCCCCCTCCCTGAAAAATGCAATCCCATACAGCCAATTTCTCAGGCTAAAACGGATTTGTACCACGGAACAAGACTTCCAGAAAGAAGCTGACTCCCTGACTGCCAGACTAATAAAAAGGGGTTACACAAAAACGACCCTAAGAAAAGCCTTTAACAGGGTAAAGCAACAAGAAAGGCAAGAGATTCTATTCAGAAAGAAACAACGACTAGACAAACAAGAGAATCAAACGAGAGTGATCATGAGATTCACGAACGACCACCCTAAAATAAGAAACATCATTGCCAAACACTGGCAGATCCTACAGGAGGACCCAGCGATAAAACCTTTTATATCTGTAGCACCACCCCCGCAGGAGCTGCTGATTATATTATTGGGTCTACACCCTGCCTAACAACCCAATCAAATTGGCTCGATCCCTCCTCAGGCACAACTGACCCAGAATAGGACTGGACTATCAAATAGATACACAGGTTGGAATACAATACTTCACTATGCAACAATACCTTGTTACCTTCTTGAATAGTAGTCCTTCTGGGTGACACAATGGAACAACGCACAAGATTGTAATTAACCAAACTTAGTTTACTATATATCAAATTGAATAGGGGAGATACAATACAATACAATACAAGTCCATAAAAGGTTATTTAAAACAGCTTTAAAAAGGTAAAAGAATACCCCCACACTCCTCCTGCATTAAGGCTAGACACAGTACCAGGTAGGTGGGCCTATCTGAGTCCCTCCCCCAGAGTTCTCTTCTTTCTTGTTGATCTTCGCTAGCAAGGTTATTGAATAGAGCTCATTTGTAATCCAGATTAGGAATAAAGATCAAGAGAGAGAAAACAACGAGCTGTTAGTTGTCACCGCAGGGTGTCTGCGTAACTGAGCAATAACTTCTGCGAGAGAGATAAGCCTCTGGCGACTCCTTTACAGACCTTATTGTTTGTCTATGAGTCTCCTGAGAGAGTATGGTGATAAACCCCGGGGTTTTATCACCTCCTGCTGCGCTACCGCTATCTGTAGATAAAACTGTCTCTTCAGCAGATAAAGTCAGTTATTGGGCATGTGCCCTCTCACCAACAGAAGTTTCTCCTTCGCGCGCTTCCACTGCGGTCTCAGTCCTTTGGCTATATGCCAGCCGCGCGGGGTCCTTCTGGCGGATGACTTCCGGTCTCGGCAAACAGCAGTATGACCTCCAGGAATGTGCCTCGTGCTTGAGATGGGACGGTTCCACGTCGTCCCTCCAGGCTAAAAGGCTCTGGCCCAATATCCAGTGTCAGTCCTTCACTCTCGCTCGCTGGTTCCTCAGAGTCCAGCGCAGAAAGGCCCCCCTTCGCGCGCTTCTCTCTCCTTTAAATAACCTCCCCCATAGTGCCGTGCGGTGCAGCCGTGCACCCTGGATCTTGCAAAGCAGCCTGGGAGATGTAGTTTCTTCATCTTGTGAAAAGGAAGTCACAGCCCGGGAAATTCCATGCAGCTACCACTAGAGGGAGCCTAGTTCCTTCCCACATATCAAACAGTGTCTTTAGGCATGTTTAACCCCGCTACACACTCCCCCCACTTGAGAAACTTTGGTCCCCAAAGAGGTCAACAGTATGTACCCTAGTGCATAGGTTGGCATTATACAACAAAAACATTAACATTTTGCTGAAATAAGTCAATCTGAATACATCCAATTTTGTATTCTAATAGCAGTGCAACAGTAAAACGATAAAGTGCAATTAATAAGCAAATAAGTGATTTCTACAGTGTTAATATAGTGCTGATTTCTAGTGCTTTTATATAGTGCTCCTTTAAAAAGCACATGTGCCTTTGCAATTTCTTAAACACTTACATCTTAAAGTTTGTGTTGAAAAAAAAACATCAAAAGGTGAGAAAGAGAAAAAAACATATAGTGAGGTCAGAGCAACAAAATGTGCGCAAACATTAACTCACAAAGTAAACCAAATTGTGAACATCAAAAACTGTGCTTATTATAATGGCCAAACCCAATATCCTTATGTACAAACTTAAATGCAAACGTTTTCTACTTCAATACTTTGTTCTCATGATCTCTCACAGACCCCCCAAAACTTGGGTGGCTTGTACAGTTGTACCTGGGGGTGAGCTAGGGTTGTCCCCCACCAAATCTACAGTGGAGGAACTAGGCTGGTCAGGAGACCTTTTGGAGATAAAAACAGCTTCTTCCGAACATTCACCCAATTGATCATAGGTCAGTCTCTTAGGTGGGTGAATGACTCTCCTTTCCCTCTGTTCCCGTGGAGGCATGCTCTCAGAGGTACTAGGATCAGGCACTTCTGAGGATTCTTCCATGTCCCCCTCCTCATGTTCCAACACAGAGGCACCTGATGGTTCAAGAGAGGTCAGTTCTTCTTCAGAGAAGGGTGCAACCTCCTCCTCAGGATCTTCATCCTCAGCTGCTTCTTCTGGAAGCATATGAAAGGGTATGAATTCAGGGGCTTCTGCCCGAAGGGCTCCTCTATCAGCCAAGTCAGACGAAGACAGGGAGGCAGGTGTGGGTTCTGGCAACTGAGATGACCACAACCAGTCGGGTACCTCCTCTTCATCTTCCAAATCTTCAGATGGAGAACTTCCCTCTCCCTCATCTGGGAGCATCGTCTGAGATCTGGTAACTGGTCTGGACCGGCGAGAAGTCGAAGGGGCCGCTGACAAGTCTTCCACAGGGGGCATACGAACCGCTTCAGAGAGAGGCAGCAAATGGTTCCGATGCCAAGCCTTCAATGGACCCACACTTCCCTCAGGCCGAATTTGGTACACAGGAAGGTTTGGCAGTTGCTTACAGATAACATAAGGTTGGGACTTCCAGCGGTCTGCCAACTTGTGTTTTCCCGGGACACCCAAGTTTCTCAACAAAACCCTGTCCCCTGGTTGCAGGTCATGGATCCGAACTTTTAGGTCGAAATTTTTTTTATTCCGCAGTCCACGTTGATCAGATGTGGCCTGAGCCTTGTCATAGGCCGCTTTCAGACTCTTCCGCAGTCGGTCCACATATCCTCTATGCGATGCTGAAGAGGTATGATCAGGCGAAATGCCAAAGGCCAAATCCACTGGCAACCGAGCCTCCCTTCCAAACATCAGCCGATAAGGGGAATATCCAGTAGCATCACTGACAGTGCTGTTGTAGGCATGCACAATGGCAGCTACGTGCCTGCCCCAATGCTGTTTCTTCTCTGAGCTCAAAGTCCCCAACATATCCAAAAGAGTCCTGTTAAATCGTTCAGGCTGGGCATCCCCCTGTGGATGGTAGGGAGTGGTTCTAGTCTTTTGAATGCCTAACATATCTAACAGTCTCTTGATCAGTCTGCTTTCAAAGTCCCTTCCCTGATCAGAATGGAGGCGCTGTGGTAACCCATAATGTACAAAGAACTTCTCTACAAGAACTTTGGCTACCGTTGAGGCCTTCTGATCCCTTGTTGGGAATGCTTGAGCATATCTGGTAAAATGGTCTGTTACCACAAGGACATTCCCCTGGCCACTCAGATCAGGCTCTAAGCAAAGGAAATCAATGCACACCAGCTCCATGGGTCCCTGACTTTGTAGATGGCCCATTGGGGCTGCTTGACGTGGCAGAGTCTTCCTCTGTATACACCGGACACAAGAATGACAGTATCCTTCAACTTCGGCCCTCATACAAGGCCAGTAGAACCTGTCCCTGACAAGCTGAAAGGTTCTTTCGGGCCCCAGATGGCCATGATTATCATGAAGAGCGGCCAGAACTCCCTCTCTGTATTTAGCTGGTAAGAACAGTTGCCACTTCTCCTCCAGATCTTCAGATGGACCTCTCCGGTAGGCCACTCCTTCTCTGATCTGTAACCGGGTCCACTCTCTATGCAACAGACGGGCCCCCTGAGGGGAGTCAGTTAGAAGCAACTCAGGGCTCTGGATCTCCAGGGCTTCCAAGAGAAGTTTTCCCAAAGGGTCTTCCAACTGCTCCTTCCGCAAGTCCCTTTTGGACAGCCGGGGCAAACCCTCCCCTTCAACTTGGGTCACCTGGCAGTAGCATTTGGGTACTCCGATAGCCGAAACCCCAATCTCTTCTGCTCTTGACCCTCCTCGGGATCGAAATTCAGTTCCCTGATATAGGGCACGCACCCCTTCTGGAGCCAAATGAGTCCATTCTTCCGCAGGTTCCTGTGGAACATGCAACCTTCTGGATAGGGCATCTGCATCCCTATTTCCGATTCCTGGCCGATACTTCAGGCTAAAATTGAAGCTAGAGAGGGCAGCCAACCATCGATGTCCTGTTGCATCCAGCTTGGCCGTAGTCAACAGATAGGTGAGGGGATTATTATCTGTCTTGACAATGAATTCAGCTCCGTACAGGTAGTCTTTCAATTTGTCAACCACTGCCCACTTCAAGGCCAAGAATTCAAGTTTGTGAGTAGGATAATTCCTTTCAGCAGGCAGTAGGCTTCTGCTCACATAGGCAACAGGTCGCAGATGACCCTCATGCTCCTGATAAAGTACCCCCCCCAGCCCATCTCGGCTGGCATCAACATGCAGTTCATATGGTTTTGTGGGGTCCGCATAGGCCAACACAGGGGCAGTGGTTAGGGTTTCCTTCAGCTGGACAAAGGCCCCTTCGCATTCCGGGGTCCACTGATCCTGGATGGATTCCTTAGCCTTCCGGGGGCCTATGGTGGACTTCGCCGGCTTTACCAACTCAGGGACATCATCTTCTTCATTCTTCAGGAGCTCATTTAGGGGTCGGGCAATCTGGGCGAACCCCTCCACAAACCTCCTGTAATAGGAGCAAAAGCCCAAGAATGACCGGAGTTCGGTCACATTTGTGGGTCTCGGCCAGGAAGCAACAGCATCCAGCTTGTCCGGGTCAGTGGCCACCCCTTCTTCAGACACGATATGGCCCAGGTAATGGACCGAGGACTGATAGAATTGGCACTTCTCAGGAGAAAGTTTCAGACCTTCTTCATGTAGCCTCTTCAAGACCTTTTCCAACCTCTCCTCATGTTCTTCTAAAGTTCTGCCAAACACGATAACATCATCCAAGTATACCAGTACCTCTATCAAATTCATATCTCCAACGGTCCTCTCCATCAGCCTTTGGAAGGTAGCAGGGGCCCCGGACAACCCCTGAGGCATGCGATTGAACTCAAAGAACCCCACAGGGGTGATGAAGGCTGTTTTCTCCCGATCTTCAGGGTGCATGGGGATCTGATAATACCCACTCTTTAAGTCCATCACACTGAACCACTTCGCCCCTGACAGACTCTGTAGGGCATCTTCGATTCGAGGAGTGGTATACTGGTCTGGGATGGTTCTTCTGTTCAGCGTTCGGTAGTCGATACAAAGCCTCAAAGATCCATTTTTCTTCCGGACTACCACTATCGGGGAAGCATACGGGCTCCTGGATTCTCGGATAATCCCGATCTTTTTGAGCTCTGCCAGCTGTTGACGTAGATCTTCTAAGTCACCTAAGGGGACTCGCCGGACTCTCTCCCTGAAAGGCTTGTCCTCACTCAGGCGGATCTTATGAGTGGCGCTCCTGGCACATCCCACGTCAAACTCGTCCTTAGAGAATATTTCCCTCCATCGAGCAAGTTGTGCCTTGGCCCTCTTCACCCATTCCGGCGGGAGGGCAGCATTTCCAGAGCAAAGCTCCTCTATAACCGCTTCACCCTGTTCCTTTTCTTTGAAATCAATGGGGGCAACTGGGGTAGCCGGGTTGACTTGGCCCAGGAGCACTCTGGCCGGTACCTTCACTGGTGTAATAGAGGTGTTTCTGACACTCACTAAAACCCTTCCACGGTTTTCCTGTAACACCTTCAAAGGGATCACCTCAGGGATCACTTCTATCCCTCTCTGTCTCTCCTTTTGACCTGATTCAAAGATAATGAAGGGACCCGGCTGTTGCCATGTGAGTTTAACAGAAGCCTTAAAACAGGCCACCTCTCCTGGCTGTAAGACCTTTTCTGCTCTATCCAGCTTCCAGAGTCGTCCAACTCCTTCTGCGGGGGTCTCTTGCTCCAACACTAATCGTTGGTAGGCCTGCCGTAGCATGGGATGGATCCTTGGCGCCTGAGCATCTTGTCCCTGGACCAGTTGTATCAGAAGGCGCCTTACCAGGTCAGTGTTTGTTCCTACGATGAGAGAGCTTTTGTTGGCCCCTGGTGGACGAGGACAGACCACCGCTAAGGTGTCGAAGGTTTCCGCTTCACCAGCCACTGATGGATCAAAGGTCAACTTGATTGGCAGATACCCGTCATAGGGAAAACTTTGGGTCCCAATACCCCATATCTCCAGATCTTCCAACTTCTGCAAAGGTAGATGGGTAAGATATTTATCATAGAAGTCTCTATACAAAAGAGTCACCTGGGCCCCTGTGTCAAGGAGGGCTCTTGTGTAAATTCCTTCCACCTGAACCGAGACCACTGGGGAGGGCCCGACCAAGTTAGTTGGGAATTCTCTTGATGTAGCCTTGTTATCTGATTCAGTTCTCTGTACCCTGGCCCTCTTCTCCTTTTTCTTCCTTGATCTAGGCCCCCGCCGAATCCGGTGTGCATTGACTTTCCTTCCCTCAGTAACCCGGAGTCTAGAACTGGGGGTGTTATATTTGGGTCTGACCCCCTGACTCAGTTTCCCTGATCCTGCACCACTTCTGGAGTCCCTTAAGACTGGCGGACACCCGGTTGACTCCTTCACCGGTGTCCTCTGAAGTTTCCCGCTGGCTCGCGAGGTTTCGCGGCAGCATTTCCTGAGCTGGGACATACCCTTCTAACATGCCCAACTCCCCCGCAGTTGAAACAAGTTAACAATCTTGCAGGCCGTGGCTCTGGATCTGTGCTGAGACTAACAGGTTCATCTGGCCTCTCCGATATACTCCCCTTGGGTAGAGTGGATACCTGACCAGTCAGGATGGACACCATTTCTATCAACTGAGACACTTGGGTCTTTAGGAGTTCAACTTGAGAGTCACCCTCTTCCACACTTATCACTCCAACCCGGGCAGTTGAGTCAAACTGCCGACTTTTCTTCTTGTTGTCCAACATGACCTCTTCCTCTCTGACCATTCGAATCAGATCGGGGTATTCTAGAATGCCGCCATCTCGACGAGTTCGTAACAGTATGGCAATGGGATCTAAAGGTTGAGCCCCTTTCAGAACCTGTCGTGCACGAGTCTCATCTATTTTCCGGGGGTCTATTCCTTTCTTTAACAGAATCTGGTGGATAATCCTATCCAGACGTTTAATGAATTCGGACAACTTCTCCCCCTCTTCTTGATAACAGTGGTCCAACTGGTAGAGAAGTTCAGCCGCGTTCTCCGTCCGACCAAACACATCTTGCAGAATGTCCAAATAATCCTGTGCAGTGCAGTTCTTCTTGCTAAGCTTTAGATTACGTACAGCCTCTAATGCAGGTCCCCTTAAACTCTCTGTGATCCTCTGCTTCTTGTGCTGTTCTGGTACCTCCCATTCCTCCAAAGCCTGAGTGGCGGTATCTAGCCACTCTTCGAACCCATCTTCTGCTGAAGGCACAGGCTGTTTCCCAGAGAATGTCCGGAGCTTCCTATATCCAGTCATCAGATAGCTCGAGGAGTCCCTGCTACATTTTGCCACAATCTCCCCAAGAACAGCACACAGTTCTGAGCTAAAAGTCGACAAAGGTGATGACTCAGGATGCCCTTCTTGGACACCTTTTTCTTGGCTGGATACCCCAGGGGTGGTGGATGAGGGACCCGCAGTAGGAACTCCTGGATGTATCAGGAAAAGTTCTGTTTGGTCAATAGTTTTTACACTGTTTCCATTGAAATAATCAGGGACCCCTTTCCTCCACTCACACAGTGCATACGTGTGTGGGGCAGTGGTGTCAGTTTTTATGTCAATCACCCAGAATTTCCTGTCTGTGGATAGTGCCCTTAAAACAGGGAGGAGCTTTTCTTCAGTCCAGGCTTCTCCCTTGATTTCAACCACCAGGCCATTTTCCACTATGACATTCTCTTCCTTGCACCACTCAGCAGCAGCGACAGGATCCATTTCTGCGTGGGAGGGGATTCTGGGGCTGAGAGGGTTGTGTTGCAGGACTGTAGAAATCCCGGACGAGCCCCCACGTGTAGCACCACCCCCGCCGGAGCTGCTGATTATATTATTGGGTCTACACCCTGCCTAACAACCCAATCAAATTGGCTCGATCCCTCCTCAGGCACAACTGACCCAGAATAGGACTGGACTATCAAATAGATACACAGGTTGGAATACAATACTTCACTATGCAACAATACCTTGTTACCTTCTTGAATAGTAGTCCTTCTGGGTGACACAATGGAACAACGCACAAGATTGTAATTAACCAAACTTAGTTTACTATATATCAAATTGAATAGGGGAGATACAATACAATACAATACAAGTCCATAAAAGGTTATTTAAAACAGCTTTAAAAAGGTAAAAGAATACCCCCACACTCCTCCTGCATTAAGGCTAGACACAGTACCAGGTAGGTGGGCCTATCTGAGTCCCTCCCCCAGAGTTCTCTTCTTTCTTGTTGATCTTCGCTAGCAAGGTTATTGAATAGAGCTCATTTGTAATCCAGATTAGGAATAAAGATCAAGAGAGAGAAAACAACGAGCTGTTAGTTGTCACCGCAGGGTGTCTGCGTAACTGAGCAATAACTTCTGCGAGAGAGATAAGCCTCTGGCGACTCCTTTACAGACCTTATTGTTTGTCTATGAGTCTCCTGAGAGAGTATGGTGATAAACCCCGGGGTTTTATCACCTCCTGCTGCGCTACCGCTATCTGTAGATAAAACTGTCTCTTCAGCAGATAAAGTCAGTTATTGGGCATGTGCCCTCTCACCAACAGAAGTTTCTCCTTCGCGCGCTTCCACTGCGGTCTCAGTCCTTTGGCTATATGCCAGCCGCGCGGGGTCCTTCTGGCGGATGACTTCCGGTCTCGGCAAACAGCAGTATGACCTCCAGGAATGTGCCTCGTGCTTGAGA
The DNA here is from genome assembly GCF_965119305.1 of Pelophylax lessonae. NCBI lineage: Eukaryota > Metazoa > Chordata > Amphibia > Anura > Ranidae > Pelophylax > Pelophylax lessonae. The sequence continues at coordinate 93,515,988 of NC_138780.1, forward strand.
TGGGACGGTTCCACGTCGTCCCTCCAGGCTAAAAGGCTCTGGCCCAATATCCAGTGTCAGTCCTTCACTCTCGCTCGCTGGTTCCTCAGAGTCCAGCGCAGAAAGGCCCCCCTTCGCGCGCTTCTCTCTCCTTTAAATAACCTCCCCCATAGTGCCGTGCGGTGCAGCCGTGCACCCTGGATCTTGCAAAGCAGCCTGGGAGATGTAGTTTCTTCATCTTGTGAAAAGGAAGTCACAGCCCGGGAAATTCCATGCAGCTACCACTAGAGGGAGCCTAGTTCCTTCCCACATATCAAACAGTGTCTTTAGGCATGTTTAACCCCGCTACATATCGGAACACCCACAGATCACATACAGGAAAGCGGGATCTATGAAGCAATCGCTCACCCACAGTGAATACAAACAAACGAGAAAAGACCCCTGTAAACAGAAGGGCACATTCCCATGCGGAAACTGTGGGCAATGTGATGTGATTAAAAAATGCACAACTACCACACTCCCCAATGGAGAGCTCTTTACACCCCGACATTTTGTTAACTGCCGAACGAGAGGGGTGGTCTACTTAATGAGATGCCAATGCGAATCTTTTTATGTTGGAAAAACAAAACAAGAGTTTGGAAAACGTGTAAACCAACACATCAACAGTATGGAAATGTGTAATTTCTATGTACCACTTGGCAGGCATGTGGCACATTTCCACAAAAACAAAATGCCTAACGTTACATTCTCAGCACTGGAAAGGATACACATACCGTGTAGAGGGGGTGACTGGAACAAACACCTGCTACAAATGGAGATGAGATGGATAAGACGTCTCCAAGCCACAAAACCACCTGGTTTAAACGAAAACGAGAGTTTTCGCCCCTTTCTCGAAGGGTTTGCATCAGGAAAGACAGACTAACCAAACAAAAACGCATTACTTTATAAACAGTTGGGACCTACTGGCATAATCACAGCCCTCAGATATTCCTTCTCCTACAGTTAGGTATCTGCCTCTCTCTTCCCCCCCAATTGAGTTGATATGGCTTATGGTTTTCCAATCCATAAAGATTCACCCATACTCCTCCCCCTATGCGTTTTCCTTTTCTTTTTCTTTTCCAATTCATAGATTTCAATTTCTCTTATCATTTATTTATTATTATTATTTATTTTTCATTTATCCTTCTCAACCATACACCTCCCAACCTAGGAATGAGATATATAATTTGTCTCTTGCAACAATCTAACGAGCCTTAGGAATTAGTCATATACACCCCATACATCCAATCCTGCCTAAACGTGATCCAGGGACCTTTCTGGATGACCATCCCATCGAGATTTTTCCCCCCCAATCTATCAGATTCACTGAGGCAAAGTCTTTTATTACTGTTATTCTGCTGTCTAACACTCATGCAATATTGTATTGTACCTTGCTTTGTATATATGTTCATTTCCAAGACCCAAAACGGTCTCGATACACTATAAAGCTTAATACAACTTTCACAATAAGATGTACTACCTAATGATTACAATTGCCTGCATGATTTATTAAGCTGTCAATGCTGCAGATCGGCCCCCTCCCCTTCATCCTTGACAATCGCACCCAGCACGGGTAGCCCCTACGCATCATCGTAGGGGCTGTCCGGGACCCATCCAATCACCCACGGGGAAAGGAGGGCCCCTCCTCCCGTGCTGGCGGCCAATGAGCGTCTCCACTCTAGCGCCTGCGCGCGCATCCACTTGGCGCAGGCGCACTACCAGGTGCCACGTCACGCTCGAACAAACCCTCCGACGTGCAGCAGTGTACTGCGCACGCGCGGAGGGCTTTAAAAGGCCGGGGATCAACGTCAAGTCCTCACTTCTCTCCAACCGAGGGAAGAGGACGGACGGACGGACCTGCGTTTAGCCGGAAGGATCACCTCACCCATCTCCTCAAATGTAAGCTACTTGGACCGCTTCTTTGTCCAATACTTATGGGCACAAAAAGTCACTTTGCATTGTACAAGCACTAGGAGGCTATACACCTCCGTTGGAAAAGTCACCCTTCATGTTTACACCATATGCAATCTGATATAGACTAATTTTCTAACATAGATCAAACAACCTGAAAACAAGAGAGGGAATTTATTCCCCGTGGAGGAAGTACTTTTTAACTCCTTCAGTAAATGTAAGTGGTTTTACCCATTCCACAAACATTAAGATACTATGTGTTTTTATACCCATTAATACCATCTCACCCATCTCAGGCAATATGCATAGCCTGATCCCGCTGCGTTTGCAACAGGATGAAGGGAGCCATGCGCAGTAACCATCAGCTATATTCATGTAGGTAAAATTTTGCTATCAATAATTTTTGAAATTACACTTGACATGAATAAAGATCTAAACTATTTATATATTATATATTATCTTCATAGACTGAAGCACAGAGTGACTCAACGCTTTGAGAAAGGCTCCAAGTGAGCCGAAACGCGTCAGCAATAGGATTCTCCTAAGGGACCAATGTCCCACTCAATATCTGTGGAAATCCTAGCCAAAAGTCACTTTTCTCACCACTGTCACTGATTCATCTCTGAATCAACCTCTTTATTATTTCCTCACACCGGGGTCTCTACCCCCAAGCACCTTGTTCACCTATATATGTTGTCTCTTCTACAATATATGGATTTACATTGTTGTAAATAAATTTTGTTTTATTTAAAACGGAACATTTCCTATCATATATTTATATACTTGTTTCTATATTTATGCACTTGCCCTTAAAGTCCCAATCCCCCTTGGCCTGAGGCACCAAAAAACCCCCAAATAACACATACAGGGACGGAGGCAACACCTACTTACCTTTTATTTTTCAAGCAGCCTAAGGAAAAATACCCCCCTCATAAATTAACAACTCTTTAGTAATCTTAGGTAGTGTTCAAGTGGGACTGCCCAACTCAAATTATCGCTAAAACACTTGTGAACCTTTGACCCTTTCCTAGTGTATAGCAGATTTTCCTGTTTACCTTGCAGGGGATTGTTTGGGTAATTTCCCTTTTAGCATGGTCCCCTCTTCTTTTGCAGGCCTATGGTGTTTTTGGTCTCTCCCTCTCGGTTAAGGAGTCTGCAATTTGAGAAAAGTTGATCTTTTTAGACCAAGAAGTTTTGGATGCTATTCACTGGACTCTGGTCAGGGAAGGGATGGTTTTGTTCCCCCATCCTTGGAAAGCTCCCCTAATAGATGTATCCTCTTACCTACTCCTGGAGACTGGTTCTCTGGAACATGCAGTTTTCGTGTCACCTGGGGATTCATCAGTTGGTCAAACAATGTTGAGTGAGTCATTTGTGATCACACTGTCTTTTCTAGAGCTAAGAGTCTTAGGGATACTTTAATGATCCCCATTTTGAATAGTGGAACTCTGCACGAGAGTGCCCTCCTTGCTTCCTAGGAAGATTTTGTACTTCTCTGGAGGTCAGCAGACGACACACCATTACTTTGCATAAGATTTCCCCCAAGAGGGACAGTGTAAATCTGGAGGCTTTGAGGGATCCTCTTCTGTAACCTTCTGAGGAAGTCTTCTTAGAGTTCATTAATCTCCCTATTTTCGACCAGGAGAACATTTCTAGTACAAACACTAGGTAGAATTCCTACCCTTCTGAGAAGGATTCAGTTCTATACTGGGGTAGGTTTGATGATTTCTATGAGCATATCGTTTTTATCTAGTTGGGCAGGCTTGCAGTGTGATTATCATACTCCTAAAACACCTATGAGTGTTAGTTGGAAGGACTCTGTCTCCTCCATTTGATTCTGATGTTTATCTTGAGCAGTTTCTGTGTTTAGGGTGGTATGTGTACAGGGATGTATGCCCAGAACACAAATCCTCTGCACTGTGGGCATATCTCCCTGATATTATATACCTTATATTAATATCTCCCTGAACATGTGCCATCCTGAACCTGGGAACTGCTCTGGAGAGCATGCAGCCGCCACGGCAGATTTCAGCCAGTCATAGACTTTCTTTGGTTGCTGGCAGTTGGCTGGATGGTGCAGCTGTGCCTCTGAGGCACCCATAAACATATGGATTTGATGCTAAGGGCAAACCACTTGCGTGTATGAGGCCTGAGAAAAACCACTTGTGTGTACGGGGCCTAAGGAAACCACAAATGTGTACGGGGCCTGAGGAAACCACTTGTGCGGATGGGGGCTAAGGAAACAACTTGTGCGTATGGGGCCTGAGGAAGCCACTTGTGCATACGGGGCCTGAGGAAGCCACTTGTGAGTACGGGCCCTGAGGAAGCCACTTGTGAGTACGGGGCCTGAGAAAGCCACTTGTGCGTAGGGGGCATGAGGAAACCACTTATGCGTACGGGGCCTGAGGAAACCACTTGTGCGAACGGGGGCTAAGGAAACCACTTGCGCGTAAGGGGCCTGAGGAAGCCACTTGTGCATACGGGGCCTGAGGAAGACACTTGTGTGTACGGGGCCTGAGGAAGACACTTGTGCGTATGGGACCTGAGAAAGCCACTTCTGCGTAGGGGACATGAGGAAACCACTTATGCGTACGGGGCCTGAGGAAACCACTTGTGCGAACGGGGGCGAAGGAAACCACTTGCGCGTATGGGGCCTGAGGAAGCCACTTGTGCATACGGGGCCTGAGGAAGACACTTGTGTGTACGGGGCCTGAGGAAGACACTTGTGCGTATGGGACCTGAGAAAGCCACTTCTGCGTACAGGGCATGAGGAAACCACTTGTGCGTACGGAGCCTAAAGAAGTCACTTGTGCATACGGGACCTGAGGAAACCACTTGTTAGTACAGGGCGTGAGAAAGCCACTCGTGCATATGGAACCTGAGACAGCCACTTGTGTGAACGAGGCCTGAGGAAACCACTTGTGCGTACGGGGCCTGAGGAAGACACTTGTGCGTACCGGGTCTGAGGAAGACACTTGTGCACATGGGGCCTGAGGAAGCCACTTGTGCGTACGGGGCCTGAGGAAGCCCCTTGTGCGTACGGGGCCTGAGGAAGCCACTTGTGCGTACGGGGCCTGAGGAAGCCACTTGTGCCTACGGGGTCTGAGGAAGACACCTGTGCGTATGGGGCCTGAGGAAGCCACTTGTGCATACGGGGCCTGAGGAAGCCACTTGTGCGTACGGGGCCTGAAGAAGCCACTTGTGTGTATGGGGCCTGAGGAAGCCACTTGTGCGTACGGGGCCTGAGAAAGCAACTTGTGCGTACGGGACATGAGGAAACCACTTGTGCGTACGGGGCCTGAGAAAGCAACTTGTGCGTACGGGACATGAGGAAACCACTTGTGTATACGGGGCCTGAGGAAGCCACTTGTGAGTATGGGGCCTGAGGAAGCCACTTGTGAGTATGGGACCTGAGAAAGCCACTTGTGCGTAGGGGGCATGAGGAAACCGCTTATGCGTACGGGGCATGAGGAAACCACTTGTGCGAACGGGGGCTAAGGAAACCACTTGTGTGTATGGGGCCTGAGGAAGCCACTTGTGCATACGGGGCCTGAGGAAGACACTTGTGTGTATGGGGCCTGAGGAAGACACTTGTGCGTACGGGACCTGAGAAAGCCACTTCTGCGTACAGGGCATGAGGAAACCACTTGTGCGTACGGAGCCTAAAGAAGCCACTTGTACGTATGGGACCTGAGGAAACCACTTGTTAGTACAGGGAGTGAGGAAGCCACTCGTGCATATGGAACCTGAGACAGCCACTTGTGTGGACGAGGCCTGAGGAAACCACTTGTGCGTACAGGGCCTGAGGAAGCCACTTGTGCGTACGAGTCCTGAGGAAGCCACTTGTGCGTACGGGGCCTGAGGAAGCCACTTGTGCGTACAGGGCCTTAGGAAACCACTTGTGCGTACGGGGCCTGAGGAAGACACTTGTGTGTACCGGTCTGAGGAAGACACTTGTGCGTACCGGGTCTGAGGAAGACACTTGTGCGTACAGGGCCTTAGGAAACCACTTGTGCGTACGGGGCCTGAGGAAGACACTTGTGCGTACCGGTCTGAGGAAGACATTTGTGCGTATGGGGCCTGAGGAAGCCACTTGTGCGTACGGGGCCTGAGGAAGCCACTTGTGCGTACGGGGCCTGAGAAAGCAACTTGTGCGTACGGGGCCTGAGGAAGCCACTTGTGCGTACGGGGCCTGAAGAAGCCACTTGTGTGTATGGGGCCTGAGGAAGCCACTTGTGCGTACGGGGCCTGAGAAAGCAACTTGTGCGTACGGGACATGAGGAAACCACTTGTGCGTACGGGGCCTGAGAAAGCAACTTGTGCGTACGGGACATGAGGAAACCACTTGTGTATACGGGGCCTGAGGAAGCCACTTGTGAGTATGGGGCCTGAGGAAGCCACTTGTGAGTATGGGACCTGAGAAAGCCACTTGTGCGTAGGGGGCATGAGGAAACCGCTTATGCGTACGGGGCATGAGGAAACCACTTGTGCGAACGGGGGCTAAGGAAACCACTTGTGTGTATGGGGCCTGAGGAAGCCACTTGTGCATACGGGGCCTGAGGAAGACACTTGTGTGTATGGGGCCTGAGGAAGACACTTGTGCGTACGGGACCTGAGAAAGCCACTTCTGCGTACAGGGCATGAGGAAACCACTTGTGCGTACGGAGCCTAAAGAAGCCACTTGTACGTATGGGACCTGAGGAAACCACTTGTTAGTACAGGGAGTGAGGAAGCCACTCGTGCATATGGAACCTGAGACAGCCACTTGTGTGGACGAGGCCTGAGGAAACCACTTGTGCGTACAGGGCCTGAGGAAGCCACTTGTGCGTACGAGTCCTGAGGAAGCCACTTGTGCGTACGGGGCCTGAGGAAGCCACTTGTGCGTACAGGGCCTTAGGAAACCACTTGTGCGTACGGGGCCTGAGGAAGACACTTGTGTGTACCGGTCTGAGGAAGACACTTGTGCGTACCGGGTCTGAGGAAGACACTTGTGCGTACAGGGCCTTAGGAAACCACTTGTGCGTACGGGGCCTGAGGAAGACACTTGTGCGTACCGGTCTGAGGAAGACATTTGTGCGTATGGGGCCTGAGGAAGCCACTTGTGCGTACGGGGCCTGAGGAAGCCACTTGTGCGTACGGGGCCTGAGAAAGCAACTTGTGCGTACGGGGCCTGAGGAAGCCACTTGTGCGTACGGGGCCTGAAGAAGCCACTTGTGTGTATGGGGCCTGAGGAAGCCACTTGTGCGTACGGGGCCTGAGAAAGCAACTTGTGCGTACGGGACATGAGGAAACCACTTGTGCGTACGGGGCCTGAGAAAGCAACTTGTGCGTACGGGACATGAGGAAACCACTTGTGTATACGGGGCCTGAGGAAGCCACTTGTGAGTATGGGGCCTGAGGAAGCCACTTGTGAGTACGGGACCTGAGAAAGCCACTTGTGCGTAGGGGGCATGAGGAAACCGCTTATGCGTACGGGGCATGAGGAAACCACTTGTGCGAACGGGGGCTAAGGAAACCACTTGTGTGTATGGGGCCTGAGGAAGCCACTTGTGCATACGGGGCCTGAGGAAGACACTTGTGTGTATGGGGCCTGAGGAAGACACTTGTGCGTACGGGACCTGAGAAAGCCACTTCTGTGTACAGGGCATGAGGAAACCACTTGTGCGTACGGAGCCTAAAGAAGCCACTTGTACGTATGGGACCTGAGGAAACCACTTGTTAGTACAGGGAGTGAGGAAGCCACTCGTGCATATGGAACCTGAGACAGCCACTTGTGTGGACGAGGCCTGAGGAAACCACTTGTGCGTACAGGGCCTGAGGAAGCCACTTGTGCGTACGGGGCCTGAGGAAGCCACTTGTGCGTACGGGGCCTGAGGAAGACACTTGTGTGTACCGGTCTGAGGAAAACATTTGTGCGTATGAGGCCTGAGGAAGCCACTTGTGCGTACAGGGCCTTAGGAAACCACTTGTGCGTACGGGGCCTGAGGAAGACACTTGTGCGTACCGGTCTGAGGAAGACATTTGTGCGTATGGGGCCTGAGGAAGCCACTTGTGCATACGGGGCCTGAGGAAGCCACTTGTGCGTACGGGGCCTGAGAAAGCAACTTGTGCGTACGGGGCCTGAGGACGCCACTTGTGCGTACGGGGCCTGAGAAAGCAACTTGTGCGTACGGACATGAGGAAACCACTTGTGTATATGGGGCCTGAGAAAGTAACTTGTGCGTACGGGGCCTGAGATAGCAACTTGTGTGTACGGGGCCTGAGAAAGAAACTTGTTTGTACGGGGCCTGAGAAAGAAACTTGTGTGTACGGGGCCTGAGAAAGAAACTTGTTTGTACGGGGCCTGAGAAAGAAACTTGTTTGTACGGGGCCTGAGGAAAAAAGGGGATAGAGGTGCGCTATAGAAGACTCTCTGAGGTGACAGAAGCAAAGGAGTTTTGGCCCACGGGACTTTGAATGAGGTATGTGCTAGTGGCTGGAGATCAATAAAATATACAATTGGATAAATGAAGTAACATTAATTCTTTATTGTATTTTGTAGACATGATATGACAATGATGTCATGTGTGCGGTATCACATGACGTAGCTTAATAGCTAAAATTGCAAACAGTAAACAGTATACAACGTAGAATGTGGTACATCACATAATGGCATGCATCTTGGTGTTACAGCTTGGTTACAAAAGTGGCCTTATCTTATTGGGTTTCCATAATGATAGAATATACTGTATCATGATCTGACGCGTTTCGAGAGCTAAACTCCCTTCTTCAGAGATCAATGTATTCAAAAATGTATCTATAAAGAAACAATATGTTGGAATAAGTAATGGAGGGTAAAAGGATTGAAAGGATTCAATGAAATATGGACTCAGAAGAGTACCAAATACTCACGGGTCAATACGACTCAAATGGAAAATATTGGACCTCCATGTAATGGCGGTGGCCCGTATCTGACCCAGGAGCTGAAGGGTCTCGGTGGAATACAAACCAGAGAAGGGGTCCATGGTAGGTGGATAGTGAGTGTAAAGTGGAGAAAAGGACCTTCCAAACCTGTCATGTGTATATAAAAATTGAGGTAATGAGAGTGTAGCATATGCTATCAAAGGTTGTGCAAACAGCCAAGATTGGTGGTGGGTAGGAAGGGCTGGTGTCATGTGATGAGGGTGGAGGGAATCCCAATGGAGGAGTGGAAGAGTGAGGAAGATTGAAGTAGAAACCCAGAATGGATGAATCACCAAGTGGTTGAGTGATGAAAAAGAGATTGCAGTGCACCATTACCAGAAACCATGAGGAGGAGAATTGGAAGAGAGTAAAGTCGTGAAGGGGTGAGGAGCTAGTCAGGAGAAAAAGGAATGCTCGGGGTGGGTAAAGCCATAAGTAAGAAAGCAAGAGAGTGACAGAGCTGCTGGAATGTAATCATGTGTGTTTCCATAGTGAACTATGAGCAGGCCGTGCTCTCTGGACTTTGCTCTCTGTATGATATATGGAGAGTATAAAGCAATGTACTGAACAGGAATGCTCAGCTCTCCACCAGCTGGTCACACACGTTGTGGCAACCGGTGTAGCGTGAGAATTACCTACCCGTGAGAAAAACCTACCCCTCGTCACTTCCGGTTCACGGCACTGTATGGAATGCAGCCGTTACATTAAAACAACTGGGCTGCAATACGAATCATCTCCGCTCCTGTGGCTGTCACTTCCCTGCTCTCGGCAAGTAAATATAAAAGCGGCGGCGGGTGTATGTAAACATAAATCACGGAGACGCCAGCCGCTTTTATATTTACTTGCCGAGAGCAGGGAAGTCACAGCCACATGAGCGGAGATGATTCGTATTGCAACCCCGCTGTTTTATTTAACCGACGCGTGGGTAGGTTTTTTCCACGGTACACCGTCCTATTCCCATACTAGTGCGCATGCGCACTAGTCAGCTCCTCTGTCGTCCCTTTAGGTATCCGGCCCTGTGAGCATGCGCACTGCTGCGCTGCTCAGCTGTTCCTGGCCGGAAGTGACGAGGGGTAGGTAATTCTCACGGGGTAGGTAATTCTCACGGAACACCGGCCTCTATGTGTGTCAAGTCTATATTATGTCACCCTGCCCCACCCTGTGTGTGTGTAGTCACATATCTCCCCTCCCCCGGCCAGCTCCTTCCTCCTCACTCAGTACAATGGGGAGGGAAATCACTCGGCTACACACTATGACACGAGGATCACCCCATCCGGCCACACCCTGGCCCAGCCTAACACACAGATCACGTGACCACCCTCCTCCCACGTGACGGCAGAAAGAATGTGTCACCCGCTCCGCTATATTGGTAATGAGGTGGGCGTGGCGGGCGCAGGGTCACTGGGTGTGTTGTGCTCCGACAATCATTACGTCACCGGACTCCGGCACAGGACGAGGAAGAGGCTTCACATCGTACAGAGCGGAGGATGAAGGTGTCGTGTGAGGCCGGGGAAGGGGGCTCTCTGGGCCGGGCCTGGAAGCATATGTCCTGGCTCTACTACCAGTACCTGCTGGTCACTGCGCTCTACATGCTGGAGCCCTGGGAGAGAACCATCTTCAGTATCCTTCACACACCCTTATCAGGAGGCTGGGAGTGCTACTACAGTGTTCTCTCGTATGTATGTATGTGTGTGTGTGTGTGTGTGTGTGTGTGTATGTATGTGTGTGTAAGTGTGTTATTATACAGGATTTATCTAGCGCCAACAGTTTGTGCTCCACACACCCTACAATTTGATTGCACAATCTCCTTTCGATCTACCATCATCTATATAAGAGAAGGGCACATCTAAACAACCCATTCAGTCTGTATGCAGACAGGCGCTCCTATTACATACATGTTGGTGGATCTAAAGAAGATTGTGCAATTAGATTGTACAGTGTATGGCCAATGTTGCTGACAATTTTGTTAAAGTTCCGTCTGTCTGTCCCTTTGGAAGGGCTCCCTCCGAAGCTGGACGCGGTGAGGTGTCACTTCCTTTACCAGCAATCCAGAGTCAGCAGATTGGCATCTGGCTGTGTGTGTGCAGGGGTATTCCCTCCCATAGGAGGCCTTGTAGTGATCTTACCACTGGCAGGTTGAAGCAGAATCACCTGTCTGACATCAGATTTGGTGATGGTCTCTGCGAAGAGTCAGATCTGTCCATGTGTGGTGTGTCTACGGACGTGTCACACCGGACAGTGGTCTGCTGGAAGATTACTTTTTTTTTTTATTATTGTTTTTGCTTAAGTAGAGCAGTTTGTAGCCCAGCAATCCTAGTCTACCCCCCACTATTCTGGTGACTTCGCTGGTAATCCACGTTTTATGTGTTAATGTTATTAATTTTTTCTCTTTCGTTCATTGATGGACACAGCTCTTCATCTTCATGACCTTAGGGTTATACTGCCCCCTACAGGAGTAGGACACTAGGCAGAGAAAAAAGCTTGAGCATGCCTATGGGGCAGTCTTGGGGGTATACTCCCACTTCCTGCTATAGGTATATACACAAGATTCACACAGGATTAACACATTAGGTTCAACTGGAAAAATATGTGAATCCTGGGTGAAAGTCTCATAAATAGTTCCTTTGGGTATCCAAAGCCATTGTTTCTTTTCAATTTGGCCAAAGTATAATATTACCGGTGAAATCTTTGATTAGGAGAGGGTGGTTAAGGGGTCAAAGATGACCATGTATGTGGAAGAAACCATAGCACCCCATTGTTGGCGTCAGCGGGCGGAAGACCACGCTGTTGTTGGCGGGCGGAAGACCACGCCGTTGTTGGCGGGCGGAAGACCACGCCGTTGTTGGCGGGCGGAAGACCACGCCGTTGTTGGCGTCGGCGGGTGGAACAGTATCCCTAGGGCTGGGTAAATGCAAGCAAAAGGCCGCATCCAGGGTGCAGTTAGGGGACCATGGCTTTTAAGTTACAACATTTACTTTAGCCTTTAGATTTACCAGCACCTTTGTCTGCATTCTATTTATATCCAGTCAGGTAGGCCCTTGCACTAGCCTTGGTGGTAAATATAAATGGGGTTGTATAGTGAGATTGTTGTCTTCTAGTTTTCATGTTCTTTAGCAGCCTGGGTGCTCATTGTTGATGGAAGTACTTCTGTAAATCCTGTTTGTCCCAGCAGCTTAATTTATTTTCGGTGACACATGCTCCGAGGAGGGAGCGGCATTTGGTTTTCTCCTGGAGACACATGATAGTTACCGGGCTAGTCTGTCTAATGTGAGGACTACCAAACCCAAGATATGTCATGATATGATCGTGACTCATTCACTTTCATCTCTTCCTGATGTTATCTCTGTGCTGAGCTCAGTGTACTATTTCCGCACTCTTCCAGCACAAAGATCAACGTGTCATCATTCTGAGCTTGTTAGATCTCTCCTGTAGTGTAGACAGCTATTTAGATGGTAGATTAGGATAGCAGGGTTCTTTTTTTAAATCCTTCACCATGAAGAGGTGGACCAGGTTTGGATTTTTTTTAGTAGCCCAATTGCAGTACTAATATCACTAGTAACCGCAGACTGACAAAACTTCACATTTCTTTTTACTATGGGAGGGTTTGATCCCCTGTTGGGTTTTTGTTGCCATTCAGGGCTTAGTTATACAGATGTCTCCCCACTTCTTGTCTTGGGAATACTACTTTTATCAGACAAAGTGAGAGATGGCAATGCAAAGCCTACCCCTGCAGCGTCCCAGTTGCAGATTTTCCCTTCCCATCTAGTGAATCTGTTTTAACTAGGACAGTAAGTGGGGGGAATCTCCAAGGCTGGAATCAGTTGAGCAGAGCAATTTTCAGGTGTTTTTTGCATGTGTATACGAGCCTTTTCAAAGTATTCAAGCTTCTGGTTTTTTTGCCACTGAAAAGCACTGGGGGAGCAGACCAGTGCCTGCAGGCTTAAAATACCGGGGAAAAAAAACACTTGAAATGATTAGATTTAAGTGTATTCAGGCATTCCCATTGAAGTATATGGTGCAAAAAATGCCAAAATCTGCCTCCAAAGTGGCCCATATATCTTTTGGAGCTACCGGCCTCTGGGCTCTCGTATGTGAACAGCCACTGTTGTAATTAGTATGTGACATTTTCAAGCTTGGAACTCAAAAAACTTAGGGTAAGGGGCCTGATAGAGACCTGGATAGCAGTAGAATGAGACAGGGGTTCTAAATTTGCTCCTTTTTCAATGGGCAAAGAAATCTGGTCGAAGGTAGCACTCGGTTAGAAGTAGCACTTGGTTAGAAGTGACAGTTGTTCCCTAAATGGATGGAATAAATTGCTTTCTATAGCATAAGCTACACACAAGTATGTATGTAAGAACAATCGATCCCCATAAACATTCAATGCTCTGATCACTACAAGATACTACTACATACTACTTCTGTAGTTGTGGGGAACATGCTTACATGGTGATGGGTTGGGAGCATTGTGCTTTTTGTCATTCAACCCAGAAGAGGAATGGCAGATGGAACAATTGATGTACAGCAGTGGAACATGGAAAGGGTAAGTACTTTCCATGTTTCCGGGGGAGATGATTTGTAAATAAACAACAAATGCTGTTTTTGTAGAGTTGGGCTTTTAAAATAAAGAGAAATACAAGGCATGACCTCCTCCTTTAAATCCCGGTTCACACTTGTGCGATGTGGGAAGGCTGCGAATTCGAAGCCTGTTCCCGAATCGCAGACGCACATCTGGCAGTTCACACTGCCATATGCGATACGCAGGGGGTGTCAATGAAATGTTAACGACACCCCCAGTTTGATCGCATATCGCAGTGCGATCTGACAGTTCGCACAGGATCGGATCGCACAAGTGTGAACAACTGTGCGATCTGATCCTGATACGGTGATGCGGCTGGAAAAAAGGGTCTTGTGCGGGTGCAGTGCGAATTCAGCCATACAAAGTGTATGGCTGAATTCGCATCCGCACATGAGATCGCATGTAATGAAGGAACAGTGTGCTCCGATTTACATGCGATCGCCGCACTCGCACAAATGTGAACCGGCCCTTAATTCTAGCTGGCTGTATGTAAGGGCTCTTTCACACATGAAGTCCGCCAGGCGGACTCCGTTTTTCTCAGCGGGGGAACGATCCACCGATCCCCCGCTGAGCAGGCGGATGACAGCTGTGTCTCCACGCTTTGTGCGGAGACACAGAGGTCAGGTCCCCATGCATCTCTATGGGGGAATTGGATGGGAACGGCCCATCTGTCCATTCACATCTGATCCGCCAGACAGATGTAAAATAGGGTTTCCATCCATCCGGTTTTGATGGATCGGATGTCAGTGGACATGTCTCCGCTGACATCCAATGCCACATAGAGATGCATGGGGCATCCGTTCAGATCCGCCAAAAAAGCTGACAGGCGGATCTGAATGGACTCCATGTGTGAAAGGGGCTTTAGTCTGCAGATTGGGGACATGGAATTCCTTCTTGTGACAGGGACTCTGAATGTGCTGCAGTTAGGGGATTAGTAAGACAGCCTCTCCTTTTCAGAAGGAGAGGACAGCAATGGGAGCTTTCATTTATCTCTGTACAGGTTTTCTTTGGTAAATTACCCCAGGCTATAATAACTTAAAAAATATTGGGGGGGGATTTACTCACACTGGCACACACAGAATCTGGTGGATCTGTACATAGTAACCAATCAGCTTCTAACATACAGATACAGCTGCACACTGTATTCAACTCCAGTGCAAGGCGAATGAAAAACTGGCTTCAGCTCAAATCCCAGCCCCTTTGACATGTTTCCCCCACATTGGGTTTACTCTGCGCTCTACGATTAAGCCCAATGTGGGTGAAACATGTCAATGGAGGGTAACCGATGGACTTGGATCTGAGCTAAAGCCAGATTTTTGTTCACCTTAAACTACAGTTGAATACAGTTTGTGACAGTATCTGCATGCTATATTACATGCTGGAGTGAGGTGTGCTCTTTCTGCCAGCACCTGAATACAGAGTGTAAATCTGGGCGACTGACACTGCAGGCTTGGAGTGGCGCCGATCTGTTATGGTGTCAATCGAAGCTAAAGTTAGATGCTAATTGGTTACTGTGCACCACTCTGAGTTTAGTAAACCCCCATTGTTGCCACTTGGTTAAAGAAGAATATAGTGCTAGATGTAGAGGATGATCTAACAGAGTAATGCTTGCCCTATGGCATGACCATGCAACACCCATCTGTTCCTGCACTCTCAAACACTGACATGTGGACAGGCTCTCCTACCTCATGATGTACAACATAGGACCAGTGGCCCCATTATCAGGATAGGATGTGGCTGCTGGTCCTGCATTGTATGTGATGTCATTGCAAGGGGCTGTGATAATACCAGTGGGAGACCTGCAAGAAATGCAGCTTTGGCGGACTGACCGTCATAACCAGACCCTGTTAGGAAGACTGTGGGGCTGTGGAATGAGGTTATTATCCTGTGTTAGATCATCCCCTGGAAAAATGAGCACACTATCCTTCATCAATCAGCATTTATTATTTCCCAGAATTAAAGTGGTTGTATCCCGCTTTTTGACACTTTTACCTACAGGTAAGCCTATAATAAGGCTTACCTGTAGGTACAAATATCTCCTAAACCACGGTTTAGGAGATATTTACAGTGCATGCAGCCGCTCGCGCGAGCGCTCTGAAGGTCCGGGGGGACCTTCAATTAATTTGCCGGGAGCTTGCCGGAAAAATCACTCCCGCGCGCATGCGCGGGAGTGACGTCATCGCGGCTCCGGCCAATCAGCGCGCTGGAGCCGTCTCTTTCGGCCAATCAGCGCGCCGGAGCCGCCGAACCCGGAAGAGACGACGAGGGATCATGGCAGCGCCCGCATCGATGTCCGGGGGTCCGTGTCGGGGCTTCGTTTTAAGGTAAGTTAAACATAATGGGCTAGTATGCGATGCATACTAGCTCATTATGCCTTTGTCTTGCAGGTGTTTTTTTTTTTTTTTTTTTTAATAGGGTTTACAACCGCTTTAAGCTGGCCATAAATACCTCGCATTTGGTCAAAATTTGCTTAATGGGTGGGCCTGTGAGCTCTAATTTATATTGTCAAAGTCAGATTTTTTTTCAATCAACTTTTATTGAAGGAACCGGGGGTGGAAAATTCTTGACCAAACAGCACCTGCATCCAATCAGATGCAGGCACTGTTTTGGTATTCTGACAGGCGGCTGCACCGGAGGAATCTGTTTGATATTTTTCCTATTGAACAAAATAGACCTGTATGTGTATGGGCAGCTTTATGTAGACTATACACGAGCAATTTTTTTTTTTCCTGCAACAGTGTTGACATGAGAATACCTCCCACTGAACCTTCGTATTCTCGCTGCTAGTGATAATCGCATGTAAAATCCAGCAGACTGGTTGTACCGAAGTTTGTCAGCCGATCAACAGTCGGGAACAGTCTTCCCATGCATGGTTCAAATCTCAGACAGCTCCTATGGGCAGCCTTAAGCCTGGTACACACTATTCATTTTTTACGTTTTAATCCTGAGTGCCGGTTCACACTGTTCCCACTTGTCAGGTGACTTGGTCGCAATTGAACCGTTTTAATAGGAGCAACTCAGTCGCTCCAACTTAGAAAAAGGTTCCTGCACCTTTTTTTTGCAAAGTCGGAGCGACTTGCATTGACTTCCATTATGTGAAGTCGTTGCAAGCCGCGCTGAAATCGCGGTGCACGGGCGACAGCATTAGTCGCCCCGAAGTCGGATCAGTGTGAACCGACACTGAAGGAAACTGGTCAGCTGTGGTCGGAGCAGCTATACTAACGATCCAACTTTGGTACAGCAATCTCCCTCTCCCTTGCTCTTGCTGAGTTGTTGTGTTCTGATTCGCCATTGGCTGAAATTGCTGATCGGGAGCCAATCTGCTGCTGGTTTTGGCTTCTTATGGATGGGGTTCCATACACACAGTTCGGCCCATGTGTACTGAGCTTTAGGCTTTAAGAACAGACATGTTGTAAACCACACAAGCCTTTGCCTCTGTTTACTGAAACAAATCTGTGTTTGATCTCCCACTAGAACACGATTGGTCTCTGGCTGCACTAATACAGGATTTGTTCAGCTGTAGCCTGTCATACAGGTAAGCGGGCGGCACGGCGGGGGCTCGTTCTAAGGTAAGTGTTTCATAATGAGCTAGTATGCGGTGCATACTAGCTCATTATGTGTTTCTCTTTCAGGTTGCAAAAAGAAAAAAAAATGTTTTTGGGTTTACAACCTCTTTAAGGTTGTTGGGCCAACAAATTTTGTGTTTGCAATACACCTCTTAGAGCTTGTTCACACTAATCCGACTCAGTCGCCCCGACTTTGGGCATCTTTGAAGTCGCCCGTGCAGCGCGACTTCATCGCGGCTTGCTAACGACTTCTCATAATAGAAGTCAATGCAAGTCGCTCCGACTTCGCCAAAAAATAGTGCAGGAACCTTTTTCTAAGTCGGAGCGACTTGAGTCGCTCTGATTAGAACGGTTCCATTGCACAGCATTGGGAGCTACTTGTCAGGCGACCAAGTCGCCTGACAAGTCAGAGTAGTGTGAACCGACTCTTAAAGTATACATGCAATGCCTTACAGCTCACTGACAGCCTGGCTGTGTAATATTTAGCTTGAAGAACTTTGTCATGTTGTTAATGTACACAAAGTCTAAGGAATCCTGACCCTTCCTAAACAAGTTGGATTGCTTTTGTCCAAAAGCCCCAGAGGGATAGAAAACACTGCACAAATGACTTGGGCAGATGTAATAAATATTCAAGACATGTTTTCACTTTTTTAATGGCTACTATTGTTATACTGGCATATATTTGGTTTTCAAATGGGTAATTGCAATCTCCAATGTGTTTACACAATAGTGTGATCCTAGCAGAACAGAGGTAAAGGGACAGTTTCACAAAGCAGCACATCTGTATAAGAAGGATCTGACCACTTTTTGGTGTCTCATGGGATAGAGATGTGCAGAAATATGTTTGCCCTACCTGTTTCATAAAATTCAGCTCTAGGGTAACATTCACATGAATATTGGTTAGGACATGTGCAGCTGATGCCAGAATGCCTGCTTACTGTCTGATTAGAACTATGAAGGAAAATACAAACTATCAGCTGATAGGTTTCAACGTTGCTACTTGCTTCCTAAAGTTGGGTGCAGCTGGCCTGTTCCTAAAGAAGTACTTAAAGTGTTACTAAACCCACAACAGTAAAATCAGTCTGTATATGCAGTAAAGCATGCTTGTTATACTCATTGTGGAACCTATGGGGTTAATCCTCTCAATTGTGTAAAAAGGCTGTTTGATCCTGTATGCAGATATCCTTCTTCCATTGACTCAAAAACTGGGGTTAGATGAGACAGTTACTGGAGTCAGGCTGCACATGCTCAGTTTGATGTGTATTGCTAGAGAGGTGCATGTGATCTGCATAGGGCCAATCAGCACTGTCCATAGAGAAGGTCGGGGTCCTGCATCCTGATAGGGAAAGCTCAGTGCAGTATGAAAACTCCTCCTACAAGCTTTTTCAGCAACTGACAGAAGTCACAAGAGTGCTATATACTGCTGAGAAAAGGTATTTAGCAATTTATATTTCCTAAAATGATTGCATTTCCATGTTCTCTGTACTGTGGGAGCCCAGATATAGTGAATGCAGGATCCTCGGTTTAGTAACACTTTTTTAAGTCATGTTCATTATATAAGGCATTAAAGTGATTGTAAAGTCTTATTTAAAAAAAAAAACAAAACAACAAACACGTTATTCTTGCCTGTTCTGTGCAGTTGGTTTTGCACAGAGTGGCCCGGGTCCTCTTCTTGGGTCCCTCTTCGGTGCTCCTGGCCCCTCCCTCCAGTTGAGTACCCTCACAGCAAGCAGCTTGCTATAGAAGCACCCGAGCCAAGCCGCAGCTCCCTATGTCCATTCAGACACTGAGCTGCGGCTCCGCCCCCTCTCCTGATTGGCTGGCTGACTGACTTTGACAGCGGCGGGAGCCAATCGCACTGCGCTGAGGGCAGCTGAGACACTCCTGCAACATCACTGGATAAAGATGGCCTCAGGTAAGTATAAAGGGGGGCTGCTGTACACAGGGTTTTTTTTTTTTTTCTTTTTTTTTATCTTCATGCATAGAATACATTAAGATAAATACCTCTTGCCTATTCCCTGACTCAATACACTGTAATAGTAATGTTGATATCCTCGGTCCATCCTTTACAGCTGCATTTTTTATTTATTTTATTTCTTTTTTTAGTATTTCCAGCTCTTCATAACAGCCACTGAGGAAGAGGGTATACATCAGTTTTCTGCTGATTGTAAAAGTGCACATTCCCAGGCATCCTTTAGACATGTAGGGTGACAGCTGTCCACTGAAAGGAGTAGACTTTAGCTATGCAGCCTGCTAGTCGTTTGCTTGATTACTGTCTTATCATACCTATATCTGGAAAAGTAAAGTCTGCACCATCTGATGGCCAGCAGGAAGGAGCATACTTGTCTAAAGGGATGCTGGGGATGTGTTCTTTCAGTCAGATTCATTGCTGATCATCCTTTACACGCTTTTATTTCAGTTTATCTGAATCGGTGACTACGAAGGGAGCTAACCTATTGAGTGAACATTTTAATTGTAGACACGACATATAGGAAAATAATTCAGATGGGGATCTCTGGAAGGATTTTTAAGGGGTGTATTGTACACGGAACTTGAAAGTTCATCTTTTGTAACATGGTACACCCATATGCAGGGTGTAACATCTTACGAACGGACTGCCCCTTGCACCTGCCTGATTCCCCAATCTGGCAGCTAGCAGGGATCTTCTCACACAGATACACTGGCAGATCTTCTGGAAGCCTGCACGGCACCAGTGATCTGCTGATCACTGGTGCAATGCTCCAAATAAATAAAGGCACATTTTTTTTTTACCTGTTAAAAAAAATGTCCATTCGTTTTTATTTTTATTTTTTTTTTCTAAAAAGTGAACTTAACCTTTAACCGCTTGCCGACTGCCGCACG
The DNA here is from genome assembly GCF_965119305.1 of Pelophylax lessonae. Classification (NCBI taxonomy): domain Eukaryota; kingdom Metazoa; phylum Chordata; class Amphibia; order Anura; family Ranidae; genus Pelophylax; species Pelophylax lessonae. The sequence goes on from NC_138780.1 coordinate 93,535,863, forward strand.
ACTATTTACGTCGGCAGTCAGCCCCTCACAGGCAAAGCGACGTAGGGCTACGTCGCTAGCCTGTGAGGGTCTAGGGAGCGAGCGCTCCCGCGTGGTTACGGACTCCTATTCCCCCCCCCCGCGCGTGTGCCCGGTGGACCCGATGTCCGCCGGTCACTCGCGATCGTCCATTACAGCTAATGTGAACAAAGCCGCCTGTCATTCTCCCCTGTGTATGAATAGTGATCATACGGTTCTACTATGAAGGACCGTTGATCACTGTTCCTACACCTCAAGCCACAGCCAATCACAGTTAGAATCACGCCCCTAGGGACACACACAAGCCCTCCCTCTCAAAAAAGTTAACCCCTTCACTGCCAGTGTCATTTTACAGTAACAGTGCATATGTATAGCACTGATTACTGTAGAAATGTCACTGGTAACCCAAAAAATGTCAGTCAAGGGTCCGATCTGTCCGCCGCAATGTCGCAGTACCGCAAAAAAAAATCACAGATCGCCGCCATTACGCGTTAACAACAAAAATGACAAAAATCTTTCCCTTAGTTAGTAAACGCAATAACTTTTGCGCAAACCAATCAAAATACGCTTATTGGTATTTTTTTTTTTTTTTTTTTTTTTTTTACCAAATATATGTAGCATAAAACAAATTGGCCTAAAATGTTAAATTTTGATTTTTACATATATTTTTTGGGGAAATTTCATATAACAAAATGTGAAAAATATTGTTATTTTTGCAAAATTGACGCTATTTTTTTGTTTATAGCGCAAAAAGTAAAAATCGCACAGGTGATCAAATACCACCAAAAGAAAACTCTGTGGAAAAAAAAAGGACGTCAAATTCGTTTAGGTACAGCGTCGCATGACCGCGCAATTGTCTGTTAAAGTCACGCAGTGCCGAATAGCAAAATAGGCCCTGGTCAGGAAGGGGGTAAAATCTTCCGGGACTTAAGTGGTTAAAGAAAGAGGAGGAAACAACTGATAATTGAAGCATATTTGTGGAGATAATATACAGTAAATACACACAGGCGGTCTGCATCCAGGGTTGGTCACTCCCATCTGATTGCTACATAGTTACATAGTAGTTGAGGTTGAATAAAGACAATAGTCCATCCAGTTCAACCTGTGTAGGCGCGCGTGGCCGTAATCATCTCACATACCCCTGAATGTTCTGATCCTTGAGATGTACGTCCAAGAGTCTTTTGAAAGTAGCCATACTTCCCTATTGCTGTATGAGCGTTTACATGCGGTTGGTCAAAACTAACTGTGAGAGCCGGCAGCCTACCATTGTGTTCAATGGGACTGCCCCACACAGCTAATCACGGGAACACCTGCTGGGGTTCTTGCATGTAATCGTAGTGTGAGTGCACCCTAAAAATACATGGGGTTATTGCCAGATATTCCGAGCTGTCTTTTGCCACTTCTAGTGTTATCTTAAGGAGAGTAATTAGCCCTTCCAATCCTTATCTTGGAACTGCAAGAGAATTAGCCTTGAGGTTATGGAAAATAGTATAAGGTGGGTCTTGAGAAGCTTGGCAGGAGGAAGCTGGGCAGGGTTGACAAAATTCAGGCTACAAACATTGCTTGTGCTTTCAGTTTACAACAGGATTTAGGAGCAGAATGCATTTCTGGCAAATCAGAAAATATTTTTCTGTAATTGCAGGATCTTTTAAATGATCAAACACGGGAAATGTAATAGTATTACCAAGATGTACCGTATATATATATATATATATATATATATTACTGTTGGGTTGATCTTCTAGAGCAGTGGGAACATGCATGCGTTGACTTAGTTGTACAATAGTACGCATTGCCAAAACCGGGTACATCCGTGGGGTTGAATGGAAAAAACTATCTGCTCCGGTCCGAGTCGCTGTACTAACCATGCAAGGTTAGTTCAGTGACCTACCCCGCTGAGCTGTTGTGTTCTGACTGGGGACAAGCACCCCCCCCTCCTAACTTCAATCAGTGCTCTCTGCCATTGGCTGAGAGCGCAGATTGGGAGTCTGTCGGAGGATGCTGGTTTTCCAGACTGACACATGACTGAATGTTATCCGTTTTTTTTTTTTTTTTTTTAGCTTATGGCTCTAAAACGCTGATAAATGCCGAAAAGCAGTTGTTTTTAAGCTTTTCTTTTTTTTTCCCCAGCTTTTTTCGGAGTTAGAGCATTTTACAGCTGAAAACTACCCTGCCAAAAAGTGCTGTTAACAACCTATGTGTGCATGGACACATGGGATAACATGCTAGGGAGTTTACTGGCTGTAGAAAAAAATGTCTGAAGCCGAAAACAGCCGCTATAAAAACCTCCAGTGTGCATGAGGTCTAAATGTTACAGATATTGTATCAGACTATGGTTTCAATGTGTTATTTTATGACGTGAAAATGCTGACTAGCTAGATTCAGTTTAATATGTAACACATTTATCAGTGCACATGGTGAGTAAAAAGATAATGTGCCCATTGTGAAATTGTAATATGGTTTAAACATTAACTTATTGTAGGCAAGATCCATTGAAGCTCTCATGTCTTTCTCCTGTCTGCTGAAACAACTGATAAATCATGTGATACAGTTTTAAACTGTAAACAACCGGCATTTAATGATGCAGCGTCTCCAGGCATGAATGCGATCAGGTGTGCTACCAGAACAGCCATCACTTTATTATGAGATGCTGAGCATTCGTGTTTTAAACCCCAAATTTACAGTTTCCTCAAGATAGCTTGGGTCTGGCAGAAATGGCACTGGCTATTAACGTAGTTGATTGGGTTGTTTGCAGCGCTGCACCAGATTTTGCACTCCAGTTTTAGTAAATCAACTCAATAGTTAGGTTTGAAAAAAAAAAAGACACAAGTTAATCTAATTCAACCAGTAAAAAAACACACACTTAAAACCTCCATATACAGAATCTGATACCCACAGTTTAAAATGAACACTGTAGAGCCCAGATGAGCTCCTGCTGAGCTATTGTATTCTGACAGCTGCTGCCAATAGCTGTCAGAATACCTGATCAACATCTGCATCTATTTGGATGCCGGTGCTGTTCAGTCAACCATAGACTCTTGTGACTTATCAATCACTTTAAGGCCCCTTTCACACATACAGTCCGTTCAGTTCATCAATTCAGTCGCGTCAAAATGTATCAGTTTTTTTTTTTTTCTCAACCGTGTTTTTTTTTTTTTTTTTTTTCTACATCCACTACCAATGCAAAAATGGATGAAAAACGGACCGTTCGTTCGTTTACATCTGTTTTGCATCCGATCCAATTTTCGACGGATGAAAAATAGGACATTCATCCGTTCCAAAAAACGTACATTGATGGAAGCGGATGAAAACAGATGTTAATGGATCATCCGTTGTCATCCGTTTTTACATAGAGATGCATTGATGTCCGTTTTTCTGTGAAAAACAGACAAACGGACCATATGTGTGAAAGGGGCCTAACAGTAAATATTTAGAATCCAAATTGTCTCTTATACAGTGCAAGTTCTCTGTCTGTCATCAGTTTTAGGCTTGCCGTATGCAGTTCGATGTTTGAGTGTTTGGGCATAAATTCATAAATTGATTGTTGGAACATCCTTGCTTGCCATCATTAAAGGCTAAGTTCACCTTTTCAAAAACAAAACAATGAATGCACATGATTTTGCAGGTTAAAAAAAAAATGTACTGGGTACCAGCAGGAAGTATCAGTGAAGTGTCAGTGAACTACGAGGGAGCTGATCATCACCACTAAGTTTTTTTAAAAGCCCTTAAAGAAGAAGTAAAACTGAATTCCATTTTGCTTTTTTGAAATATTGTCATTTAAAAAAGAATTCTCATTAATTGCACAGGATATTGCTATTAAAAACACTCACTTACTTTTATTTTAGTTTATATGAATAAAACTGTCTTCTGGGAATCGGCTGTGCCATCTTTACTAATGATTTATGTCTCCCCTGTGGACGTCATTTCTGCCCTTCGTTTTCCCTACTGAAATCTCGCGCATGCGCAATTGCGTGCGATCCAAGCCTCTTTCTCGATATGTTACTATGGCAACCAAGCTTAGCCACTCATAGCAGCAGAAATCTAGTATCTCGAGCCTTGCTAGCTGTGCCATTGTCAGTGGAACTGACATACACGGCCTGATGATGTTAGGGAGACGGCACACACAGCGTGCCGTGAAGCTAAAGACGAACTGCGTATGCGCTGGTGACTTATTCAGACATTGAGGGGCATATTGTAAGAAAATTACATAAGTAAGTAAAGTGTAACAGGCAGCGATCATTAGAACTACAGCCAAACTTGGTGTTTTGAATGCGCTTTTAATTGCAGAGGAGGGGTTTGGGGTCTTTTAGACCCCCAGACCTCTCCACAAGAGTACCTGTCAAAAAAAATGAAACTTTTTTTTTTTTTTTTTTTTTTTAATGTACAAAAACATCGGCTGTTACCGATATATGCACTGGCCAAAATATCGGTATCAAAATATCGGTATCAAATGTGATGTGTAAAAAAAAAAAAAAAGTGCGCTGGAAAATAGAAAAGCTGCGACCTTAGAAAAAATATATAATGTTGAAAAATGTGTATCAGGTGCACTAGACTATTAAATAATAAGGTCAAATATATAATCATATATTGACAAATCAACAAAAATGATGAATTGAGTGAAATAAAAGGACAGACCTTTCCACAGTGAGTAAGTCCAGATAATAAACAAAATGAATGACAATCAATAAGGGGAATAAAGTACAAAGTGATAAACAATTATATAAATATATATCCAAAAGGTGAGTCCATAAATGAATAGTGAATGTCCAAAATCATGTTCAACCACCATGCATGTGAAGAAAATCCAAAGGTGCAAAATCCAATATATTAGATGTGGGCAGTGAAGACCTCCACCGTGATTGAATAAGCCCCTTACCAGATGAGATAACACAAGGGCGTAAGTGCTATCACATCCAATATTGATACCCAGGAAAGATGAAAACACCCTCAAATCCCTCTCTCAATGAGAGAAGAGCAGGTCAGCCTCTTACTAGATGGTTCTTATTTCTAGGCAAGGAAAGATGAAATTCCGCCTGTACTGGGAGCCTGTCCTGTTGCCTGGGATGAATGGATCTAGAAGTTATTGAAGAAATTAGTCTTGTTCCTCTCGTAGAAGAGTCCCTGTGCTGGCATGTGCTTCAGCTGCTGCCACGGGATACTGCTGCCTAGTAACACGTCTCGAGCCCACTGCAAGTTCATATCCTGGAGTGCAATACAGGACAAAGGCAAAGTATCTATAGACCCTGGATTACAGGCTCACGCCTTCAGGTGATTGGAGACTGGCAAAGCATTCTGGCAGCAGCTGAAGCACATGCCAGCACAGGGACTCTTCTACGAGAGGAACAAGACTAATTTCTTCAATAACTTATAGATCCATTCATCCCAGGCAACTGTAAAGGCGGAATTTCATCTTTCCTTGCCTAGAAATAAGAACCATCTGGTAAGAGGCTGACCTGCTCTTCTCTCATTGAGAGAGGGATTTGAGGGTGCTTTCATCTTTCCTGGGTATCAATATTGGATCTGATAGCACGTACGCCCTTGTGTTATCTCATCTGGTAAGGGGCTTATTCAATCACGGTGGAGGTCTTCACTGCCCACATCTAATATATTGGATTTTGCACCTTTTGGATTTTCTTCACATGCATGGTGGTTGAACATGATTTTGGACATTCACTATTTATTTATGGACTCACCTTTTGGATATATATTTATGATTGTTTATCACTTTGGACTTTATTCCTCTTATTGATTTGTCATTCATTTTTATTATCTGGACTCACTCACTGTGGAAAGGTCTGTCCTTTTTATTTCACTCAATTCATCATTTTTGTTGATTTGTCACTATATGATTATATATTTGACATTATTATTTAAGTCTAGCGCACCTGATAAACATTTTTCAACAAAATATCGGTATCTGCAATAAAAAAAACCATATCAGTTGATCACTATTTACAACCACTTTAAAGTTCCCTCCAGAGCTGCTATTTGAACAGAATCCCAGATGTATTAAACAGGTTTTGTTACAATATGTGTGATTTTTTTTTCCCCAAACAAAAACCACATTCACAGTTGAAATTTTCTTCATGTGAGGCAGCAGGATGGAAAACATTTCTCAAATTTTCTTGTCACTATGGTTGAATAGGAACATTGATCTGTTAACACTAACAATTAGCAAAAATAAAAGAACATTCTGAAAATGTACATTTTCGAGCAAAATTCTACTGGTATATGACTGGCTTTACCAAGAAAAGCATAGTGTGGCACAGTGAGGTCCTGCTGACATTTGAGTGTTCTTGTAGCCATGGGTTTTTGTATGTATTTATTATACTTCTAACACTGGTAATTGCACTTCTGCTTTTAGTTCCCTCACTTTTAACCAAACCTATGACTGGGACGCCTTCCAGCATACTGGAATATACTCTTGTTTCTTGTTGAATTCCTTAACCACCCTTCTTCAGATTCCATGTTGGTCTCTATTGTTGGAATGGCTCTGTATACAGGTTATATATTTATGCCTCAGCACATCCTTGCAATTTTGCACTACTTTGAGATTGTTCAATGACACAGAAGAGCCTTGCTTGGCAAGGGCTTTGAGGACAGAGCGATAACATTGCGGAAGTTCAGGCATCAGACAAGGATCCAGAAGATGGCACCAGTGCTTGAGCCTGCCAAGACGCCTAGGTGGAAGGTGCAGGATCTCCAGTGGAGCGGCTGTGATCTTGCTCCAATCAATGAGGGCACTTAGAACCTCATTCTAAATTCTCGACCACCATTATTCCAGCTAGTCTTGTTCACTAAGGGCTCTGCAACACATTGCCTTTCTCGCAGGGTTATGGCAGTATTTTTGTTGTGCGTTTTGTAATAAAAGCAGCTATTTTTAATATTGCGCTGTATATGCATTTTATTTAGTTGCTTGTTTTTAAAGATGGCAGATTACGATTTGTATATAGCACTGCTAGTTAGCTTTGTACACAATTCACTCTTTTGTGACTGAAACACCTCTCACTTGTACATCTGTTGTAATTACGATTTTGAATGTTGACACTTTAACCTTTAATTTTTGTTTTCACTACAAACTAAAATGCAAATAGATGTTTTCAGCATAAATAAATTTCTTTTGTGACCTCTAAATTGTTTTTGTCTTTAAAATGACGCCCACCTCCCACCCACGTTCTTTTGCCTACAGCAAACCTAGTTTAACTACTTGCCTACAGGGCACTTATACCCCCCCAACTAATCGATTATGAAAATAGTTGACAACTATTTTCATAATTGATTAGTTGTTGATTAATCAATTAGCTGTTTCAGCCCTACAACACTGTACCCATATGAAATTTGTATCCTTTTCTCTTTCGTTCATTGATGGACACAGGTCCCTATGATTCAGAATCATAGGGTTTTATTGCCCCCTACTGGTGTAGAACACTGGGCAGAAAAAAGACTTGGCTACGCTTATGGGCAGTCCCAGGTGCTGTACACCCCCCCCCCCCCACTTCTCTACTATATGTCTACAGTTTATTTTTTCTGCCTAGTCAGGGCTAAGAACCTAGTTTCCTGTCAGGATCTCTGGTCCTGGCACTTTTTTTTTTTTTTTTTTCTTTTTACTAGCATTCTTTTCTCCTGTGTGTGTTTTTTTTTTTTTTTTTTTTTTTTTTCTGTGAGATCTACAATCAACTGCCGGACTGGGCGATGGGCTGCATAATCCAGATCCTGCGGTCCCCCCCCCCCCCAGTCTTTGCCAGTGAGTATGCACAGACCAGAACTTTGTGCTGAGTCGGCCACGACAGGCCCCATCCTGGACTGGGGTGGCCAGCAAGTTAAACGTGGACACATGACTGGGCGCCGATAGTCTGCATCACAGTGTTACCCTAGCCGACAGCCCCCCCATTTCGGTGGTGAGGATGTACTGTCTTGGGAGTATTACCCGCATGCATGCTGGATCGGTAAGTAGATAGCCCCTTTCCTCCCTGGGGCGGTCAGTCCCTACAGGGTTCTCCTCCAACCCTCCCCCACCCTCGGTGAGGCTGTGGGCTGGCATTTCTACATGCCCAGGTGTCTGTGTGTCCCTGGCCTAGGTACCTATTGAGTGCAATGTTTCCCCCTCCCCCCTCGATGTTGTTTTTACTGGGGGGGGGGGGGTGTCCCTTGGGCTCACCTACTGCTGCTGTTGGGCCTGGAGAGGGACAGGGCACCTCCTTCTGGTGGGGCGGCGTTGTGGGGGTGGTCCAGGTCGCTGGCAGCTATAGCTGCCATTATGTTGTAGGCTCCCCTTATTTCTAAGCTATCTGTTTCAGCAGTGGTGCTTGTGAGTGTATTGTGAATTAAGTGTTGGTCTGCGGACCAGACTTCTAAAAAAGCTCTGACTGCTTTACCCCTTAGACGATCGCCTGTTTGGGGCTACCCTGGATGACCTTAGGAGTCGCCCTTTCTTCCACAGTCTGGGAAGGGGAAAGAACCCTCTTTCTCGGCTCACAAGAAGTTTTTTTTTTTTTTTTTTTTTTTTTTTTTTTTTTTTTTTTTTTCCGTCCACTGATAAGGGTTGAAAACTATTTAGGTCCTCCTAAGGGAGGTTCCAAGTGGCCCTTGTCTGGCAAGCCGAGAGTGGGTTTCTCTGGACCCGCAGACAAGGCTCCTTCAGCAAGATGGTGCAACCTCACCTGTGCCTGGGGTGGGGGCGTCTTCGCTGGTTTCCGGGCCCATGGGCTTTCGTGTGCCTGGTTACAAGATAGTTTCCCATCTCTGGACCGATTGCAAGCTCTATTTGGGGCAGTGCAAGACCTGTTGGTTCCGGGTATGATTGTTCTGTTTCAGGACGTGTGTTTTTTTTTTTTTTTTTTTTATTCAAGCCTGTGCACGGTCCCACAGGAGGGCAAGGTATGTCCAATTCTGGGCCTCTATGCCCTGCTCTGCTTTGTGCTGGTTTAGAAATTGAGATTGGGTCCATTCGCACAGTGGTGGCGTCCCTTCGTCAGGGGGACTTTCTTGCCTCTGACATTAAGGATGCTTACCTGCACATTCCAATATGTGCCTGACCCCCACTGCTTCCTCTGTTTTGCTGTAGGAGTGGAGCATTATCAGTTTGTGGCGTTACCCTTTGGTCTCGCCTCCGCTTCTAGGGTCTTAACAAAAGTGTTGGCCCCGGTTCTGGCGTTGTGACCTCAGCAGGAGATTGTGGTACTGGGCTACCTGGACTTCCTCCGCTTCTCTGATAGACAACTTAGAAATCACTATACAGACCCGGAAAGAGTTTGGTTGGCTTCTAAGCTACCAGAAGTCTGCTCTGATTTCCATCCAGAAAATTAGATTATCTGGGTCTGACTCTGGATTCAGCTCTAGCCAGAGTGTTCCTTCCTCTGGAGAAACTCCAGAAGTTACATGCTGCAATTCATCTACTGCTGTCCTGAAAGTGGTCCTTCATCCAGACTTGCATGCGGGTGCTGGGCCTGATTGGATCTACCATCGTAGAGGTTCTGCTTTTCACAGTTTCATACGAGGTTCCTTCAAAGGGAGATCCTGGCGAAATGGAACAAGTGTCTGGTGTGTGTGTTGTTTTTTTTGTTTTTTTTTTTTTTGTTTTTTTTTTGTTTTTTTTTGTTTTTTTTTTTTTTTTTTGTCTTTATTTTAAAATTTTTGGCAATACAAAATTATCAGTAAAAATCAAGGAGCCATACGGTAATAAGTGTAATACAAAAACATTGCTAGAAATCACAAAATCAAAACTAGAAAGGTACAACCAGGTTAGAGCATTTTAAGCAGGACCAAGTGAATCGGTCATGAACAGGGTAAGTATCACATCCATGAGCTACAGTCCCCCACCTTTCCATATTAACCATCTAGGCCAGTGGTCCTCAACTCCGGTCCTCGGGGCCCACTAACAGGCCAGGTTTGCAAGATAACTAAATTACATCACAGGTGATCTCATTTGCTGCTCAGTGATTGCAGTATTCTAGTCTGCGTCTCCCCAAGGTAATACTTAAAATCTGGCCTGTTAGTGGGACCGGAGTTGAGGACCACTTATCTAGGCAATTGCAGAGATAGAGCAAGGGAAGGGGACTGGAACGCCAGCCGGAGGGGGGGGGGGGGAGGAGGAGCAGAAATAAGAGGGGAAAAATAACAAAGTAACAACATAACAAGTGGCTTGTCTGCAGGGGTCTATAGGAGGGTCGGCACTACACGATTACTTATTAGTGAACAAAAGGCAGAAGGGCAAGATCATGCAGCCTTGGAAGCAGTATAATGCATCCAAGTCACCCATTTCGCATAGAATTTGTCGTAGCGGTTCCCGTATCTGGCCATCCACTCCTCTGGGTCCATGATACCGTTCACCATCTAGACTCAGGCCTCACGGTCTGGGACCGCCGCCTGCTTTCAATAAATTGGGATCAGGCAACGTGCCGCATTCAGGAGATGCGGCAGGATGCTTTTCTTATATCGGCTAAGAGGAATGGGCGGCATGTGAAGCATTAAGTGCCTCGGATCATCTGGTATATCCACATCCAGGATCGCCAAGATCTGTGCCCGTACATCCAACCAGAAAGGCTGCAGGAGCGGGCACCCCCACCACACATGTAAGTAGGTGCCCCGTCTCCCACAACATCTCCAACAGCGGTCTGACTGGCCTGGGTAGATCTGTGTGAGCCGCGAGGGCATTCTATACCATCGAGTCAACAACTTGTACCCATTCTCCTGCATCCTTGTATCTACCGTGCTGGAATGGGTCAATTGAAACGTGGTCCAGCTGTTGTTCCGTAAAGGTACACTGCAGGTCTCTCTCTCCCACTCCCGTATAAACAAAGGCTTTAGCACGGGCTCCCCAGAAAGGAGAAGTTGGTATAGTAATGTAATAGAGTGGGGGATCGGGTCCCTAGATATGCAAAGTTTTTTTCATAAGGGGTCGGTGAGCGTACCTCTCCCAGGAAAGGATGCAAAAAGTCTGTCTCTTGACAATCTGATCCAGGGGGCCCCTGTCTGGTGGCTTCGCTCTTCGGCAGGGAAGGGCAGAACCTTTCTCCCCTAGTTTTGGACAGTGGTCACCAAGGATGTCAGTCTGTCCAGGTGGGGGGGTGTCCATGGACTGAGCTCTGCTCTGGGTTATTGGAAACAAAAAGAGTGATGCTGAGCACCCTGCTCCTGCGCTCAGAACCAGGTCCTCAGGCTGTTTCAATCTAGGAACCCACACTTGGCATCCCGTATGGCTAAGCCTTGCTGCCCTCTACGACCGGGTGGTCGAAACACTGTAAAAACAAACACAAAGAAAGGGCGCACCAGCCTAGCGCATTATCCTCAGCGGGCTTTTTAATGACAGAAGTTAAAATCAACTACTCACAAACATGCGTGGTAAATCAGCATATGAATTCCAAAGAACAGCATCAAATGGAAAAGTCCAATGTCTCATGTAGACGGAGGGCTAACGCTTTTCGAGGCCATGCCTCTTCCTCTGGGTTGTTGGACGCTTGAAGAGTCCAATTGCCTTGGAACTTCGGGCGATCAGGCTGTGCCTGGATCACTGGATGGATCGTCTCTGGGGGCTCCCGCTACAAGTCCAGTCAGACAATGCTATGGCAGTGGCTTATGTCAATCCCCATGGTGGAACAAAGCGTGTTGACAGCCCCGGAAGTAGCCGGCATCCTCTGGTGGGCAGAACGCTAGTTCCAGCCCCCTTTGCTGTACACATTCCAGGAGTGGAAAACTGGCAGGCGAACTATCTCCCTCGGCAGGTGTGGGCCCAAGGGGAGTGGCCCCTTCACCTGGACATGTTTCATCAGATATGTCTTCAGTGGGGCACTCCCTTAGGGGTTCTGTTGACATCCCAGCTCAACAGAAAGTTACAGAGGTTTGTGGCAAGGTCACGGGATCCTCTGCCCGACGCCACAGATTCTCTGATGGTCCTGTGGGGCCAGTATCATCTTTACATATTCTATTTACACCTTTCCTCCTCCCCTCAAGCTTCTGCCACGTCTTTTGCGTACACCGGCCTAATGTACTTGGTCACCGATGTCCCCTAGAGACTGCCTCTCAGGGCGGATCTACTGTCCCAAGGGCTGTCCCCTTCTTCTGCGTCCATTTCCAGATGGATCAGGCAGACTGTGAGGTCTATTCTATCTAGGATCAGGTTCCTCCTTTCCCTGGAACGGCATACTTTACTTGGGCACTTTAGTGCTTCTTGGGCCTTCCGTCATACGGCTTCAGTGGCGCAGGTTTTCAAGTCCGCCACTTGTGGTCGTTGGTGATCTACTGATATCGTTTTTTTTTAGTACCGATATTTTGGTCATCCGATATTTTCAGACATTTAAAAAAAAAATCTTTATTTATTTTTCACAGGCACAGGTGTCTGTTACATTACATTTCCGTGACCAAGGAGTTCAGAAAATCAAATGCACTCTTCATAATCTTCACGGGATCCTGTAGAGGTGAAAAAGCCTCCAAAGGGGGTTTAAATGGGCAAGGAAGCCTACATAACTCGGGGAAACTCCTTCTGAAGGTATTGCAGCTCATTCTATTAGGTCAATGGCTGCTTCCTGGGCTGAAAGTGGGTGCTTTGCCTGAACAAATCTGCAAGGCAGCGGCCTGGTCCAGTTTTTCTACTTTCATTCGGCACTATAGGCTAGGCTTACTGTCAGCTGCAGATCAGGCCTTCGGTAGGAAGGTACTGCAGGCAGTGGTCCCGCCCTAGGGTAAGTTACTTGGTTATCCTCTCCAGGTGCTGTCCTGAAAGACGATTTGATAAAACCTTAGTTAGACTTACCGGTGACAGTATTTCTAAGAGCCTACTACCCTTCCTAAGGGTGTTTTTTTTTTTTTTTTGTCTAAGACATGACTTAATAACCTGTTGTGTTGGTTGTTATGTGCTCTGTTTTCCAGCATGTCGGAGGCTACACTTTAACTGAAGGCATGGTGGAAGAGGAGGGATTTAAAGACTGCAGTGTTTTCTGGGAAATTAAGTGGCGCTACGCTTTCTCCAGGTGCTGTCCTGAAAGGCTTTGAAATACTGTCACAGGTATGTCCTAGGTTTTTCTGCCTAGTGTCCTTCTGTAGGGGCAATGTAACCCTATGATAAACAGGCAAAAAAATTGGGGGAGCATACCCATGTATTTCCAAAGCTGCTGCAGCTATGAAACAAAAGACATGTATATTAAAAAAGAATAGCGCGCAAATGCAAAAGAAATTACTACCAAATCTGAAGAGAGTCCATAAATAAAAATGGGGGTTTGGTCCCACCATATGGCCATATCGTGCTCAAGCCCACTACTGCGTCAAAGTACCCCATTATCAGTGGGTCCTACACTATCCATGAAAAAGAGATGAATCCAACCTTTCTAACCCTTGGAGATAAAACTCCTTGCTGGGAAAAATGTGCAAATGCACTACAGGGGACTCCTCCTATATCCAATTGATGGTGGACACTGATTGAGTACAGGTGTATGTGGGGGGTGGGGAGGGCTGCTCAACCTCGATAGTCTGGTCAGACCGAATACATAATAAACAGGCAAAAAATTTGGGGGAGCATACCCATGTATTTCCAAAGCTGCTGCAGCTATGAACCAAAAGACATGTATATTAAAAAAGAATAGCGCGCAAATGCAAAAGAAATTACTACCAAATCTGAAGAGAGTCCATAAATAAAAATGGGGGTTTGGTCCCACCATATGGCCATATCGTGCTCAAGCCCACTACTGCGTCAAAGTACCCCATTATCAGTGGGTCCTACACTATCCATGAAAAAGAGATGAATCCAACCTTTCTAACCCTTGGAGATAAAACTCCTTGCTGGGAAAAATGTGCAAATGCACTACAGGGGACTCCTCCTATATCCAATTGATGGTGGACACTGATTGAGTACAGGTGTATGTGGGGGGTGGGGAGGGCTGCTCAACCTCGATAGTCTGGTCAGACCGAATACATAATAAACAGGCAAAAAATTTGGGGGAGCATACCCATGTATTTCCAAAGCTGCTGCAGCTATGAACCAAAAGACATGTATATTAAAAAAGAATAGCGCGCAAATGCAAAAGAAATTACTACCAAATCTGAAGAGAGTCCATAAATAAAAATGGGGGTTTGGTCCCACCATATGGCCATATCGTGCTCAAGCCCACTACTGCGTCAAAGTACCCCATTATCAGTGGGTCCTACACTATCCATGAAAAAGAGATGAATCCAACCTTTCTAACCCTTGGAGATAAAACTCCTTGCTGGGAAAAATGTGCAAATGCACTACAGGGGACTCCTCCTATATCCAATTGATGGTGGACACTGATTGAGTACAGGTGTATGTGGGGGGTGGGGAGGGCTGCTCAACCTCGATAGTCTGGTCAGACCGAATACATAATAAACAGGCAAAAAATTTGGGGGAGCATACCCATGTATTTCCAAAGCTGCTGCAGCTATGAACCAAAAGACATGTATATTAAAAAAGAATAGCGCGCAAATGCAAAAGAAATTACTACCAAATCTGAAGAGAGTCCATAAATAAAAATGGGGGTTTGGTCCCACCATATGGCCATATCGTGCTCAAGCCCACTACTGCGTCAAAGTACCCCATTATCAGTGGGTCCTACACTATCCATGAAAAAGAGATGAATCCAACCTTTCTAACCCTTGGAGATAAAACTCCTTGCTGGGAAAAATGTGCAAATGCACTACAGGGGACTCCTCCTATATCCAATTGATGGTGGACACTGATTGAGTACAGGTGTATGTGGGGGGTGGGGAGGGCTGCTCAACCTCGATAGTCTGGTCAGACCGAATACATAATAAACAGGCAAAAAATTTGGGGGAGCATACCCATGTATTTCCAAAGCTGCTGCAGCTATGAACCAAAAGACATGTATATTAAAAAAGAATAGCGCGCAAATGCAAAAGAAATTACTACCAAATCTGAAGAGAGTCCATAAATAAAAATGGGGGTTTGGTCCCACCATATGGCCATATCGTGCTCAAGCCCACTACTGCGTCAAAGTACCCCATTATCAGTGGGTCCTACACTATCCATGAAAAAGAGATGAATCCAAGGGTTAGAAAGGTTGGATTCATCTCTTTTTCATGGATAGTGTAGGACCCACTGATAATGGGGTACTTTGACGCAGTAGTGGGCTTGAGCACGATATGGCCATATGGTGGGACCAAACCCCCATTTTTATTTATGGACTCTCTTCAGATTTGGTAGTAATTTCTTTTGCATTTGCGCGCTATTCTTTTTTAATATACATGTCTTTTGGTTCATAGCTGCAGCAGCTTTGGAAATACATGGGTATGCTCCCCCAAATTTTTTGCCTGTTTATTATGTATTCGGTCTGACCAGACTATCGAGGTTGAGCAGCCCTCCCCACCCCCCACATACACCTGTACTCAATCAGTGTCCACCATCAATTGGATATAGGAGGAGTCCCCTGTAGTGCATTTGCACATTTTTCCCAGCAAGGAGTTTTATCTCCAAGGGTTAGAAAGGTTGGATTCATCTCTTTTTCATGGATAGTGTAGGACCCACTGATAATGGGGTACTTTGACGCAGTAGTGGGCTTGAGCACGATATGGCCATATGGTGGGACCAAACCCCCATTTTTATTTATGGACTCTCTTCAGATTTGGTAGTTTCTTTTGCATTTGCGCGCTATTCTTTTTTAATATACATGTCTTTTGGTTCATAGCTGCAGCAGCTTTGGAAATACATGGGTATGCTCCCCCAAATTTTTTGCCTGTTTATTATGTATTCGGTCTGACCAGACTATCGAGGTTGAGCAGCCCTCCCCACCCCCCACATACACCTGTACTCAATCAGTGTCCACCATCAATTGGATATAGGAGGAGTCCCCTGTAGTGCATTTGCACATTTTTCCCAGCAAGGAGTTTTATCTCCAAGGGTTAGAAAGGTTGGATTCATCTATTTTTCATGGATAGTGTAGGACCCACTGATAATGGGGTACTTTGACGCAGTAGTGGGCTTGAGCACGATATGGCCATATGGTGGGACCAAACCCCCATTTTTATTTATGGACTCTCTTCAGATTTGGTAGTAATTTCTTTTGCATTTGCGCGCTATTCTTTTTTAATATAAATGTAACCCTATGGTTCTGAATCACGGAGAGCGGTGTCCGTCAATTAACTCAGAGAAAAAGATTTTACAGTAATTACAAAAATCCAATTTTTTCACACAAATCGAGCTTTCTTTTGGTGGTATTTAATCCCCTCCTGGGTTTTTTATTTTTGCTCTATATAGAAAAAAAAAAAAAAAAAACATTTTTATAAAAAAAAAAAATGCATTTTGCCTGTTTGGAAAGTAGACATTCCAAGGTATTTAGTAAGACACATGCTGATGTTTTCTTTTTTTTTTTAAGTTGTATTATTTTTTTGCCACAATAATTTGCCAAATGACTTATTTATTTTTGACAAAATTGTCATATTAACAGGTTATTTCTCTCACATGGCATATGTATACTTGCATCTACAACCCAAAACAGATTCTTCTACTCCTGAGGATGGAGATACCACACTTTTTCTTTTTTATTCTTTTTATTTATTTTTTTTTTTTTTTTGCAGCCTAGTCACATACAGAGAGCACTGTCAGGTGTTCTAGGGACATACTGTACATAACACATCTAATTGCATGACAACCTATCACACTTTGGAAGGAGCACCAGGACAGTGGAAACGTCCGCAAAATGACCCCATTATGGAAAGCAACCCCCCCCCCCCCAATGTATATTCTACAAGGCATAACGAGTCTTTTGAACATGTCCATTTCTTTTCCCCACAAGTTTTTGTAAAATGTGGAATTAAAACACATAATTTACACAAAGTTGTCAATTTATAAGATAATTTTAACATAGCATGTACATACCAAAAATTATACCACAAAATACATTCTGCTACTCCTCCTGAGTATGGTGATACTACATGTGTTTGACTTTTTAAACAGCCTGGCCACATACAGAGGCCCAACATTCAAGTAGCACCTTAAGGTGTTCTAGGAGCATAAAGTACACATCTAATTTTATAAAGAGCGATCACACTTTTGAAGGCCCTGGACAATGGAAACGCCCATGAAATGACCCCATTTTGGAACGCAAACACAACACTCCAGCGTATATTCTACAAGAAATAATGAGTCTTTTGAACTTGTTCATTTTTTTTTTTCCACAAGTTTTTGGAAAATGTGGAAAGAAATTGAAAACGCATTTTCTCTTACGTCCTCCGACAGTCGCCGCCTCTTCATATTCGTCACATATGGGGTATTAGACTTTGCTCCGAAGGAGTAGCTAGGCAACAGAATATGTTAACATTAAAGCTTTTAACATATCCCACCCTCAAGGGGTGGTCCCCTCAGTCAATACCCTCCTACTTCCTGCAACCATATCTCAGTTTTAATGTCTAGCTTGTCAGGAGTGGCTGGCTTTTCCTGTGCTGGGGCTTTCTGCCCCAGACTCTTTCTTCTTTTTGAAATTTTGTTGGAGTTTTCTCTCTACCTTTACTTAGCTGTTATTTTTGTCAGCGTTAGTTAGTTCTTCTGATGAAGAGGATCATGCGGGCTGGGTCTCGGGCTGATCCCCCTGGTCGCAGGTCGTGGGTCAGTGGCTTCCCAGCCTGCCATCGAGCGTTCAGCCAGGTAACGCTCCTGGCACAGTGAACGACCCATCCCTGTTCGGTGCAGGGATGATTGGTGAGGTGGCTACCTCACTGGACGCCGTGCGGTTTCTTAACCCCCATTTTGTGCGTCTTGAATTGCGACTCTCCCTGCCTCATGTGCAGCGGCTTGTTCGCCTGTGCGGGTCCCCCACGCCATTGAGAGGTAAGTGTATCTATGTGGGGACCTGTCTGTCTGGGGGGGTGTCAGTCTGGGACTGTGTAACCTGCCTCTATTCACACTGCTTGTCTCCCTATCTCTCGGCTGCATGCTGTGGGCTGCAAGGGGGGGGGGAGCTGTGTGACACTGTGTGTCAGCCTGGTCAGTGTGAAAAGCTGTGTGCTGTGGGGCATGTTTTTTTGGCATGTTTGGGCATATACAGCGATCGCTGCGGCGATCTGACATGTGTTCTTATACATGGATGACATGTGTGCATTACTGCACTGTGGAGCGGCGGTTTCGGCGCCAAACGGCTCCATTTTGCCTACACTCGCTCCGGCCGCATGTTTTACATGCATGGCGGCCATTTTCTTGTAGCCTCCATAGGCTTTCATAGAGCGCCCTGGCAGCATCACTTCCTCTTTCCAGGAACACCGATCGATGCAGCAGCAGCGGCGAGGGTCTCCTCAGGTTTTATCCTTCTGTTCTTGCTATCCATTGCCTGTGTTCAGTTTGCATATTCCCTGTGGGGGTCTCATTGTGCTTGAGTGTGGTGCGGTGGGCTGCGCTTGCCGCGCTTGCTTAAAGGGGCAGTTAACCCTTTATTGTCTGGTATTACGGGGGCAATGGATTCTCAGGAGGGCAAATTTCCTACCGCCTTGGTGGAAAGCCAGGGGACCGCTGTTTCCCCCCCAGGGGGGGATTTAGCCACTATTGTGGCTGGCCTTGCTGCTCAGGTGCAGATGCTGGTGGCTGCTCAATCTACTAAAAGACCCAGAATTGCTCTTTCCTCTGATTCTGAGGGTGAAGGTGATGGGGTTGTTATGGCGGGGGCCTCCTTATCGGGGTCCCGCTCCTCCCTAGATCTAGTGGGGTCCGAAGTGGAGGCTGAAGTTGAGGGGGTTGATAATTCTCCCCCTGGCTCGCCTGAAGAGCTTGCAATCATGGATGAATTGATTGCTTCCATAAAGCAAACATTGCGTTTGCAGGATGAAGTGTGTCCCCCCGCTGCCTTGGCGGCCTATGGGACACAGAGAAAACGCAGGACACCGCAGGTTTTTCCCTGCAATGATGATTTTCAGCGCGCTGTTAAGGAACAATGGCGCAATCTGCGCAAACCTTTTGCTGTACCAAGTAGGTTCAAGCTGCGTTATCCTTTCTCGCCTTCCACTGATGAAAGGTGGTGTGTGCCTCCCCCAGTGGATCACACAATTGCGGTTTTAAACAAGGCCACTGCGATTCCTGCAGAGGATTCCCCTGTGTTCCGTGATGCCACGGATAGGAGATTGGAGTCTCTTGCCCGTCATACTTATTCTGTTACGGGTTCTATGCTTAAAGCTCTGTTTGCTTCTCTCATGGCGGCCCAGGCGATCGCAAGTTGGACGCAGATGCTTAGGCGCGTCCTAGTGGCCGACTCGGCCTCGCCGGCGACCCTGGATATGGTGGATCAAATCCACCAGGGTGTCATGTATCTGTGTGATGCGGACCTGGACCTGGTTCCATTGGCTGCACGTGTGCACAGCGTGGCGGTGTTGTCTCGCCGCCTGGTGTTGTGCATATTTAACAGTGGCACACTAATGATACCTGTCTTTTGTAAAGATTTTAGAAAGGAAGTTTGGCCAAGCCTAACCCCCCCCCCCCCCCTTCAAAGTCACTGTACAATGGATAAACAGCCCTTTTGTTCTCAGGACAAATGGTGTTGGTTTGGGGGGATGGTATATTCTTTAATCACAAGTCTAAATGACTGCTCAAGGCTGCAAGTCGGCAGTCTCAAACGGAACATCTATGAAGCAAGAAGCTAAACCTGACTTCCCTGAGCCATGTGCTTTGGAATGAGACTCCATGGCTACAAACTTCTTTAGTTAAGTATATCTCCTCTATCTTTATCTGTATCTGCTAGTCTTGTATTATGCTCCTAAATATTGTAATAGTTTTGTATGTACAGATTGTTTTTGCATAGTAAAGCACATTTACACACCACAAAGGTCTAAGTTTCCTTGGTTGTACCGCAAAGTAACCGCACTAGAAACGCACGCAAAACATTTGGGGGCTCGTCCGGGATTTGCGCTATAAATTCAACTGAAACAGACCTGTTTGTTTTCTGTGGTGTTGTGTAGCTTGTGCTAGGTAAAAAATGCTGCGTAAGCTGTTTAGGAAAAGCAAGGCTGCAGAGGTTTCTGGAATCCAGAAGGAAATGTGCAGTTTACCTATCTGGGCCAGAGACAATGAGTGGGAGTCTATTGCTAAAGTATTTGCAAAGTATGCTTCTCCTTTGAATAAGACTTGGGGTGGTAAAATCTCAGATCCATTTGTAGATTTTAGCCTTAAGGGGTTGGATTTAAGTAAAGCAGAGAAGAGGACAGTTTCCACAGTGGGCTGGTATTTTCTTCATGCTCTCTATACAGAATCACAGAGAAGGGAGAAGGCAGAGGCAGAAGTTAAGTTATTGAAAGACCAGCTAGCAGTTGCTTCAGAGTGTTGTCGTTCAACTGCTAGTAGGGCTGATGATTTGCAAGAGCGGTGTGCAGCCCTCATGACCAAATCAATTAATGCCTTAAGGAAAAGAAAGGGACGTAAACCTGTTAGTAAAGCCAGGGTACGTGCCATTGTCACATCCCAAACCTGGGATTGTGAGGATGTCTCCTCCAATGATAGTGAGGATGAGGAGATAGTGTTTGATGTTTCTGATGATGATCATCCAATGGGAAAGAAAAAGTGTGCCAGACCTCTCATTACTAAGCATAGGAAAAGGCAACATGATAGAGAGGATATGGCAGATGGGGAGGTGCATTATCGCAACCCCAGAGATGTTGAATTTGAAGAAGTCAGGGAGTTTACACAAACTGAACTCCATGAGCTGGCAAAACAATACAAACAAAGGTCCGGGGAACCCCTATTGAGTTGGCTCTTACGTTTGTGGGATGAAGGGGCGGACAGTGTTGTTTTGTCAGGCAAGGAAGCAGTGGCTTTGGGAGTGTTAACCCATGATCCACAATTGCGTCAGGCCATGCGAAAAGCCCGAGAGTTTAGTGTGAATTTTTCACTCTTAGACCTCGTGAGAGATGGTATAGTCCGAGTATGCGCTAATCCTAGTGACCTGGAAAATACCTACTCGTGGAGAACATTAGGAGAAGGTATTTCCAGGTTACGTGAGATGGGTTGTATAACCGGATTAAATACATTTCCAGAATGGATGGGTCCAGATATGGAACCCTTCACGTCTGCTCTGCGCTCTAAGCTAATGAAGTCTGCACCATTTAATCTCAGGGCTCCTTTATTGTCTTTGCTGGGAGGCCTGGGTTTAAACAGCAAAATTCATGAAGCAACAACCCTTTTAAGCCAGTTGGGGGAGCTAGAGGAGACTAAAACAAAACCTGTCAGGGCAGTAGATAAGGTCAGACAGGCAGAGAACAGGCTGAAAAGGACTTTTAAAGAGAAGAAAGGGAATGTGGGAGAGAAGACAGGAGGTGAAGAGAAAACCAGGCTAGTTATCTCTAGGAAACAAATGTGGGTGGACCTATTAAAGGCAGGAGTACCTAAAAGTGAGATAGATGGCATCTCTACTGCAGAAATTTTGAAGCGGTGGAAACATTTAGTGGGGAAAACTGTTAGGGTTAGAAACACTACTCCTAGTGAAGATAACATCAGCCTAGATTTAGAGACAACAGAACAGACCCCTCCTGTTAGTCCCAAACCCATTCCCAAAACTGAACATGAACCAAAACCCAAATCCCTTTATCCTGGGGAGGAGTTAGAGAGAATTAGGAAAGGGGATTGGGAGGTTCCTTATCCTTTATGAAGGGAAGGTGGGTCTCCTGTAATAGCAATAAGAACAGTGACAGCAGGAGACCGACGCCCATATGCACCTGTCACTGTATGGTGGGGGAAGTCGTCTCCTCCTACACATGTCATGGCTTTAGTGGATACTGGAGCTGAAGTTACACTTTTGCAAGGAGATCCTTCCCATCACAAAGGAGAACTGATTTATGTAGAAGGTTTGGGAGGGCAAACCACACCAGCAGTTAGGACACGGGTGAAATTGGCTATTGGCAAGGGACCAGGATTTTGGACAAATGTTTTGGTATCAGAGTTACCTGAAAATATTCTTGGGATGGATGTACTTCAAGGTCAGTCTATTCAGACTGAACAAGGTACATTCACATTCGGGTATCCTGATAAAACGTATCTGGTCAGGGCGGTGAAGGCTGTGGTCAGAGGTCATGCAAAATGGACCCCTGTCTTTATTCCTCCACCAGAGAAGCCAGTCTGTCTCAAGCAATACAGACTTCCTGGAGGCCACAAAGAAATTGGGGAGACTATTCATGAACTGTTAAGAGTAGGGATCCTTAGACCTGCTGTAAGTCCATTCTCATCTCTGGTGTTCCCAGTAAAGAAACCTGATGGGACATTATAGAATGACTGTGGATTACAGAGGTCTAAACAAAGTGGCACCTCCATTAAAGTCAGCTGTACCGGATATGATCTCAATTATTGAGAAAATTGCTAAAGAGGCAGGAGAATATCATGCTGTGATAGACCTGGCTAATGCTTTCTTTTCGATTTCAATAAACCCAGAGTGTCAGAACCAGTTTTCCTTTGTGTGGAATGGCCGCCAGTACACTTTCACTGTTCTTCCTCAAGGATACCTTCATTCTCCAACGATTTGTCATGGACTGATTGCCCGAGATTTAAGCACCCTAAATCTGAAAGTTGCTGTGTTTCACTACATTGATGACATCATGATCTCTGGAACAAAGGAAGATGTAACTGAAGCACTGCACCTGCTGATACAGCACATGGAGAACAGAGGGTGGGCTATCAACAGAGACAAAGTCCAAGGACCTGGGCCACAGAGGAAAATTCCAGAGACAGTTGTGCAAACTATCCAGGCATTGTTGCCACCTACTACCAAAAAGGAGGCGCAGAAGTTCATTGGAGTTGTGGGATTCTGGAGATCATTCATCCCACATCTTGGACTAATTCTGAGGCCTATATACAATGTCACAAGGAAAAAGACTGAGTTCACATGGGGTTCAGAGCAGCGGACCGCATTCCTGGCTGCTAAAGAAGCCATTTTGCAGCATCAAGGATTGGGACCTGTGAGACAAGGAGTACCATTTCAGCTGGATGTAGTGGAGCAGGATGGTACAATATCTTGGAGTCTGTGGCAGCCAAATGAAAAGAAGGGACTGAGAGCAATACCCATTGGATTTTGGTCCAAACAACTTACAGGGGCACAGAAAAGATACATGCCCCTAGAGAAGTACCTGTTTGGGGCCTACACAGCACTTCAACACGTAGAGACCATTACAGGAAAGGACACAGTCACCATCCATACTGCATTGCCAATAGCAGGATGGGTGAGAGATGATGGACTGACCACTAGGGCAGCTGTAGCCCAGAACCAAACACTGATGAAATGGAAGTGGTACCTTCAAGAAAGAGGGGGTATTGCAGCTGGGGATGTCAGAGACATTTCAAAACAGTTGGCTGGGCTTGTCACTTTTACCAGCACCCATACGGAAGAAGAAATTCCTGTGCTGCAGTCATCCCCCATTCACGAGGCTCCACCCTTTGAGTCTCTGTCAGATAAGATGAAGGAGTCAGCATGGTTCACTGATGGTTCAGCCATAGTCACCTCGTCTGGGCGTAAATGGACAGCAGCAGCCTACAACCCGAGTACAGACACAGTCCTGCAGGAGACCGGAATTGGAGGGTCCAGTCAGTATACAGAGTTGAAAGCTGTAGTGATGACTCTTCAGGAGGATCTTTCTTCCCATGTCACTATCTACACTGACAGCTGGGCGGTCTTTAAAGGACTGACAACTTGGATGCCCACGTGGAAGTCCAATGAATGGTTGATTCATGGAAAGGTGGTGTGGGGAGGCAAGGAAGTCTGGGACTTCATCTGGAAGGAAGCTCACTCCCGCACCATAAAAGTGGGGCATGTTGATGCACATGTGCCCCTGGTCCCAG
This sequence comes from Pelophylax lessonae, assembly GCF_965119305.1. Taxonomy (NCBI): domain Eukaryota; kingdom Metazoa; phylum Chordata; class Amphibia; order Anura; family Ranidae; genus Pelophylax; species Pelophylax lessonae. The sequence goes on from NC_138780.1 coordinate 93,559,639, forward strand.
ACTTTGAGAACTATAACAGAGTGGCAGACGAAATTGCCAAGGTGAATGCAGTTGTGCCAATTCATCCTGTCTTGATGAACTTGGCCAACTGGGCCCACAAACAATCTGGACATTTGGGGCAGAAAGCCACATATGAATGGGCACAGCAAAGAGGATTGCCCATATCAATGGACATGATAAGGACTGTAATAGGCAACTGTACAGTGTGTGGTGAAGTGCGACAATGGCCATTGCAAAAGTACTCCACCGGGTCGATTAAGAGGGGAGAGAGGCCTGCAGAGATTTGGCAGATTGACTTCATCGGTCCCCTGCCCGGGGAAACAATGGACTGAGCTATTGTTGCACTGCAGTGGACACCTATTCAGGACTTTTGTTTGTTCATCCTTGCAAACGTGCAGATCAAGCCGCAACACTTCAACTGCTACAGAAAATTGTTGTTGCGTATGGCTGTCCCAAACAAGTCCAAAGTGATAATGGCTCACACTTCACCGGATCAACAGTACAGCAATGGGCCAAAGATTCTGGAGTGTACTGGTTGTGCCACATCCCATATCATCCACAGGCAACTGGTTTGATTGAAAGATACAATGGGCTATTGAAGGACCAGATACGCAAACTTACACCCACACGTACACTAAGGGGGTGGGATCGGGTCCTCACACAGGCAGTCATGTTGTTAAATTCTAGGCCACTAGCCAAAAGCACACCATATGAAAGGATGGTTGGGGCTGGGGTGCAGATTCCACAGCTAGAGTGCAGAGTTCAGTATTTACACAAGGTTCCTGAAAGAACAGGGTTTAACAGATACCAAGTTACTGCTTCCCATGACATAGAAACCAAGAGTGACGTATCTGAAGCTGAAGCCTATCTAGGAATGAGAGGGAATCTGGCAGGAAGGTTTGAAGTTATATTTGCATTGGCAGATGAGCTTCAAGACAGTGGCTGGGACTCTGATTGGTTAGTGGATACTTCCCAGCAAGAGTGGAAGGTGAGGCTCTATAATATCAAACCTTCCAAAATAAACAGCAGTGATCTTCTAGGAAATATCAGTATATTTCCTCTCCTCCCTATTGATGTCCTTTGGGAGGGTCAGAAGTGGATACAGGCAGGTGGAAAAGTGTTGGTCAGAGATCCAGGCAAGAAGTCAGTTAGAGGAGAGATTGTAGCTGAAGGACCGGGATCTACTGTATATGTATTATTAGAAGGAACAGATAATCCGCTTTGTTTTCCACTCCACAGGCTGTCTCCGATTTGATCCATAGAAAGACCAGAGAAAGTGGTTACATGATGGACAGAATGATGGAAGACCGCAAGATCTATGGAGAGCAAGGCCTTTTGATGTATTACAAGCCTGGACTTGTTTTCTAAAGAACGTTAGATTGGACTTTTCTAATAAACTCTTAGCCAAAGACTGAAATACCTTCATAGTTATAGGAGGGGGTTGTATTTTAGTTAGTTCCCCCATTGTGTTTTATTTAAGATAAACCGGGGGGGGGGGGTGGGAGAATTATTAGATGTCTTTATGTAAAGTTGGAGACATTATGTCATTTGTGAGCCAAGGGGTGGAGTGTTGTGCATATTTAACAGTGGCACACTAATGATACCTGTCTTTTGTAAAGATTTTAGAAAGGAAGTTTGGCCAAGCCTAACCCCCCCCCCCCTTCAAAGTCACTGTACAATGGATAAACAGCCCTTTTGTTCTCAGGACAAATGGTGTTGGTTTGGGGGGATGGTATATTCTTTAATCACAAGTCTAAATGACTGCTCAAGGCTGCAAGTCGGCAGTCTCAAACGGAACATCTATGAAGCAAGAAGCTAAACCTGACTTCCCTGAGCCATGTGCTTTGGAATGAGACTCCATGGCTACAAACTTCTTTAGTTAAGTATATCTCCTCTATCTTTATCTGTATCTGCTAGTCTTGTATTATGCTCCTAAATATTGTAATAGTTTTGTATGTACAGATTGTTTTTGCATAGTAAAGCACATTTACACACCACAAAGGTCTAAGTTTCCTTGGTTGTACCGCAAAGTAACTGCACTAGAAACGCACGCAAAACACCTGGTTTGGTTAAAATGTTGGTCGGTGGACCAATCTTCGCGTAAGACCTTAGCCAATCTACCTTATGATGGGTCTCGCCTTTTTGGGGAGTCCTTGGATGTGTTGATTAAGGGGATCACCGGGGGTAAGAGCACTCTCTTGCCCCATTTCCCCAAGGCTAAGGGGGCTTCTGGGAAGAAGCATGCTAATTTTCGGCCCCCTCAGGGGTCCTTTCGTGCCTTTCGGCCGCACTACAAGGGCAAGCCGTTCAAAGGTCAAGGCTCTCAGAAGAAGCCCTGGTCTGGGAAACAGAAGTCCGGCCAATCCGGATCTGCAGCCCATAACAGTTCGGCCTGAAGGGGCGCCCTCACCCAGTTTTGGGGTGGGGGGACGCTTGCTCGGTTTTCTTCAACCCTGGTTGGCCCGTGTGCGGGACAGATGGGTTCAGGAGATCGTTCGATCTGGTTACAAGATCGCGTTTCTCTCTCGGCCGGAGAGCAGATTTTTTCCCTCAAATCTTCAACTGTCTCCAGAGCGTTTGCGGGACCTGCACCTGGCGGTGCGGGACCTGAGGGCTCAGGGAGTGGTGGTTCCGGTGCCTCATCGGGACAGATTTCGGGGGTTTTATTCCAATCTGTTCACCGTGCCCAGAAAGGAGGGCAAGGTTCGTCCAATTCTGGACTTGAAGGCTCTGAACCGCTCTGTGCGGGTTCGCAAGTTCCGCATGGAATCCCTGCGGTCGGTGGTGGCTGCCCTGGTTCGGGGGGAATTCATGGCCTCCATCGATTTGAAGGATGCGTATCTTCACATCCCCATTTTCGAGGGTCACCAGAGGTTCCTTCGATTTGCCATTGCGGAGGATCACTACCAGTTCGTGGCGTTGCCTTTTGGTCTCGCCTCGGCTCCGCGGGTCTTCACCAAGGTGCTTGCACCGGTTCTGGCATTATTGAGGGCCCAGGGCATTTCTGTCCTGGGGTATCTGGACGACATTCTGTTCCGTTCTGCGACCAGCCAGGGTCTGGAGAAGGACCTGTCTGTCACGATGCAAACTCTGCAGGAGTTTGGTTGGACGATAAATTTTCCAAAGTCGACACTGAGTCCGTAGGTTCGTCTTCCCTACCTGGGAATGATTCTGGACTCGGTGCAGGCGAAGGTCTTCCTGCCGGAAGACAAACTCAGAACTCTTCAGGAGGAAGTCAGGTCCCTCAGGGACGTTCCGCACTCGTCTCTGCGGACGTGCATGAGATGTCTGGGATTGATGGTCTCGGCCTTCGAGGCGATTCCCTTCGCCCAGTTTCACACGCGGGGTCTCCAAGCGGAGATCCTGTCCAGGTGGGACGGGCGACCTCAATCTCTGGATCTTCAAATCTCGTTGAGTCATCGCACCAGAAGAAACCTTCTGTGGTGGCTCCAGTCCCCGATGGTGTCCGGGGGCAAGTCGTTTCGTCCTGTCTCGTGGACGGTGGTCACCACGGATGCCATGTATATTAAAAAAGAATAGCGCGCAAATGCAAAAGAAATTACTACCAAGTCTGAAGAGAGTCCATAAATAAAAATGGGGGTTTGGTCCCACCATATGGCCATATCGTGCTCAAGCCCACTACTGCGTCAAAGTACCCCATTATCAGTGGGTCCTACACTATCCATGAAAAAGAGATGAATCCAGCCCTTCTAACCCTTGGAGACAACACTCCTTGCTGGGAAAAATGTGCAAATGCACTACAGGGGACTCCTCCTATATCCACTTGATGGTGGACACTGATTGAGTACAGGTGTATGTGGGGGGTGGGGAGGGCTGCTCAACCTCGATAGTCTGGTCAGACCGAATACATAATAAACAGGCAAAAAATTTGGGGGAGCATACCCATGTATTTCCAAAGCTGCTGCAGCTATGAACCAAAAGACATGTATATTAACCACTTCCTTACCGAGTCATGTAAAATGACGTCGGCAAAGTGGTTGTCTAGATCCGGGCCGCCGTCATATGACGTCGGCCCGTTCTAGCTGCTACTGCGCGCCCCCGGCGGCGCGCAGCGGCGCGATCAGGGATGAGGCTCGTCCCTCGGACATAGCCCATCACTGATCAAGGTAAACAGCCAATAGAAATTGGCTGTTTACCACGTGATCGGCTGTGTCAATCACAGCCGATCACATGAGCGGCTCCAGCACGAGCCGCTCGTTCTCTCTGCAATGCGCGCCCCCGGGGGCGCGCAGAGCAGCGATCGGGGACGAGGCTCGTCCCTCGGACAGAGTCGATCCCCGATCTAGGTAAAGAGCCAATGAAATTGGCTCTTTACCACGTGACCGGCTGTGTCCAATCACAGCCGGTCACAAATGTCAACAGAGGACACGGTAACTAGCTGTCACCATGTTCTCCTCCTCACACACTGATCCTGTGTGAGGAGGAGATTGTGGTAACAGCTAGTTACCAACTACAGTGCACCCCAAACACACTGATTGCCCCCCCCCCCAATAAAGAGCACCTGTCACTAGCCCATCAAAGTACCCGAGTACCTGTCATCAGGTACTCAGATGACAGGTACTCGGGTACTCTGATGGGCTGGTGACAGGTATTCGGGTACTCTGATGACAGGTACTCGGGTACTCTGATGACGGATACTCTGATGACAGGTACTCGGGTACTCTGACGGGTACTCGGGTACTCTGACGGGTACTCGGGTACTCTGATGACGGGTACTCGGGTACTCTGATGACAGGTACTCGGGTACTCTGATGACGGGTACTCGGGTACTCTGATGACAGGTACTCGGGTACTCTGATGACGGGTACTCGGGTACTCTGATGACAGGTACTCGGGTACTCTGATGACAGGTACTCGAGTACTCTGATGACAGGTACTCGGGTACTCTGATGACGGGTACTCGGGTACTCTGACAGGTACTCGGGTACTCTGATGACAGGTACTCGGGTACTCTGATGACGGGTACTCGGGTACTCTGATGACAGGTACTCGGGTACTCTGATGACAGGTACTCGGGTACTTTGAGTACCTGTCAACGGAGTACCCGTCATCAGAGTACCTGAGTACCTGTCACCTACCCATCAGAGTACCCGAGTACCTTCCACCTGCTCATCAGAGTACCTGACGCCTGAAGTACCCAAGTACTTGCCGCCTGCTCATCAGTACCCATCACTACTCATCAGTACTCATCAGTACCTATCACGTATCAGTACTGATCATCAGTACCCATCAGTACAGTATCACCTATCACCTATCAGTCAGTGAGTACTACTCATCAGTACCTATCACCTGCCTGTCACCTGCCCATCAGAGTACCCGAGTACCTGTCACCTGCCTATCGGAGTACCCGAGTACCTGCCACCTGCTCATCAGTACCAGAAAACCTGTCACCTGCCCAACAAAGTACCCGAGTACCTGTCACCCTTCATACAGCCACCATGTCCAAGTCCAAAAAGGTTTATATACGTCGTCCGTTTAAACCTAAATACCGGTGTTATGGCAGCAGATAGCTGCCATAACCCTGGTATTTTTTTAAACGGTGGACGGTTGGCTTTCCGATAAGGGTGGTCCCAGCGGCGGATTCGCCGTGGGATCACCCTTCCGGGATGGCGGAAGAGGCGCCCCCCCCTCCTGACGCGTTCCGGTCCTTTTCCCCGCTTACCGGACCCGCCGGCAGCGGGGAAAACGATCCGGTCCCGAATCCTCACAGACAGGATGTCGAGTGAGGGCAAGCTTGCCCTCACTTGACTCTATGGTCTTGGAGGACCGGAGCTACGGAAAATGTTGTTGCCTAGCAACCGGTTTAAAGGTCCTTTTTTTTTTTTTTTTTCATTTTATATTATAATTATTTATTTATTTTTTTTTTTTCTATCTTTTAGTGTACTTGTGAGATCTGAGGACTTTTTGACCCCAGATCTCACAAAAAAGAGGTCCTGTCATGCCTATTTCTATTACGAGGAATATTTACATTTCTTTTAATAGAAATAAAAATGATCAATTTTTTACGGTGTAAAAATAAAAAATAATAAATAAAATAAATAGTAAAAAAAAAAAAAAAATTAAAGCGCCCTGTCCCCGTTAGCTCGCGCGCAGAAGCGAATGCATACAGAAACCCCGCCCACATATGTAAACGGTGTTCAAACCACACATGTGAGGTATCGCCGCGATCGTTAGAGCAAGGGGAATAATTTGAGCCCTAGACCTCCTCTGTAACTCAAAGATGGCAACCTGTAGAAATTTTTAAATTGTCGCCTATGGGGATTTTTAAGTACCAACGTTTGTCACCATTCCGTGAGCGTGCGCAATTTTGAAACATGACATGTTGGGTATCTATTTACTCGGCGTAACATTATCTTTCACATTATGGAAAAAAATTGGGCTAACTTTACTGGTTTCTTATTTTTTAATTAAAAAAAGTGAATTTTTTCCAAAAAAATTGCGTTTGGAAGACCGCTACGCAAATACGGTTCGATAAAAAATATTGCAATAATCTCCATTTTATTCTCTAGGGTCTCTGCTAAAAAAAAATATATAATGTTTGGGGGTTCTAAGCAGTTTTCTAGCAAAACAACTGATTTTAGCTTGTAAACACCAAATGTCAAAAATAGGCCTAGGCAAGTGGCTAGGATGCATGATGATGCTCCTTGGATGTTCGGCCCCTCTATATGGCTAGGCTGTGAAAAAGTCTCACACATGTGGTATTGCCATACTCAGGAGGAGTGGCAGAATGTATTTTGGGGTGTCATTTTTGCTGTGTACATGCTATGTGTTAGGAATATCCTATAAATTGACAACTTTGTGTAAAAAAAAAAAAGTTTTCATTTTTTTCCCACATTTTTCAAAAACCTGTGGAAAAAAATGATATGTTCAAACGACCCATAATGCCTCATAGAATATACGTTGGAGTGTTTGCTTTCCAAAATGGGGTCATTTTGTGGACTTTTCCATTGTATTGGTGCTCTAGGGCCTTGAAAAGTGTGATAGGTAGTAAGAAAGTTTTATGTGTATTTATGCTCCTAGAACGCCTGAATGTGCTTCTTGGACGTGGAGTCTCTTTTTGTGGCCAGGCTGTGTAAAAGTCTCACACATGTGGTATCGCCATACTCGGAAGGAGTAGCAGAATGTATTTTTGGGTGTAATTTTTGCTGTGTACATGCTATGTGTTAGAAATAGCTTATAAATTGACAACTTTGTGGGAAAAAAAAGAAAAAAAAAATTTTTTCTTCATTTTCCCAAGAATTGTGGGAAAAAATTACAACTTCAAAAAACTCACCATGCCTCTTACTAAATACCTTGGACTGTCTACTTTACAAAAAGGGGTCATTTGGGCAGTATTTGTACTGTCCTGACATTTCAGGGCCTCAAGAAAGGAGATAGGCAGTCAGTACATCTGGTGTGATCAATTTTCAGTAATTGGTACCATAGCTTCTAGACTCAATAACTTTCACACAGACTAAATAATATACACTAATTTGGGTTAATTTTACCAGAGACATGTAGCAGTATACATTTTGGCCCAAATGTATGAAGAAAAATTTATTTTTTGCAAAATTTCATAATTGAAACTAAAAAAAAGTGTTTTTTTTTCAAAATTTTTGCTCTTTTTTTGCATATATCACGAAAAAAAAAAACCCCAGTTGTGATCAAATACCACCAAAAGAAAGCTCTATTTGTGTGAAAAAAATGATAAAAATTTTGTTTGGTTATAGTGTAGCATGACTGAGCAATTGTCATTCAAAGTGTGAGAGTGCTGAAAGCTGAAAATTGGTCTGGGCAGGAAGGGTGTCTAACTGCTCTGTATGGAAGCGGTTAAAAAAGAATAGCGCGCAAATGCAAAAGAAATTACTACCAAGTCTGAAGAGAGTCCATAAATAAAAATGGGGGTTTGGTCCCACCATATGGCCATATCGTGCTCAAGCCCACTACTGCGTCAAAGTACCCCATTATCAGTGGGTCCTACACTATCCATGAAAAAGAGATGAATCCAGCCCTTCTAACCCTTGGAGACAACACTCCTTGCTGGGAAAAATGTGCAAATGCACTACAGGGGACTCCTCCTATATCCACTTGATGGTGGACACTGATTGAGTACAGGTGTATGTGGGGGGTGGGGAGGGCTGCTCAACCTCGATAGTCTGGTCAGACCGAATACATAATAAACAGGCAAAAAATTTGGGGGAGCATACCCATGTATTTCCAAAGCTGCTGCAGCTATGAACCAAAAGACATGTATATTAAAAAAGAATAGCGCGCAAATGCAAAAGAAATTACTACCAAGTCTGAAGAGAGTCCATAAATAAAAATGGGGGTTTGGTCCCACCATATGGCCATATCGTGCTCAAGCCCACTACTGCGTCAAAGTACCCCATTATCAGTGGGTCCTACACTATCCATGAAAAAGAGATGAATCCAGCCCTTCTAACCCTTGGAGACAACACTCCTTGCTGGGAAAAATGTGCAAATGCACTACAGGGGACTCCTCCTATATCCACTTGATGGTGGACACTGATTGAGTACAGGTGTATGTGGGGGGTGGGGAGGGCTGCTCAACCTCGATAGTCTGGTCAGACCGAATACATAATAAACAGGCAAAAAATTTGGGGGAGCATACCCATGTATTTCCAAAGCTGCTGCAGCTATGAACCAAAAGACATGTATATTAAAAAAGAGTAGCGCGCAAATGCAAAAGAAATTACTACCAAGTCTGAAGAGAGTCCATAAATAAAAATGGGGGTTTGGTCCCACCATATGGCCATATCGTGCTCAAGCCCACTACTGCGTCAAAGTACCCCATTATCAGTGGGTCCTACACTATCCATGAAAAAGAGATGAATCCAGCCCTTCTAACCCTTGGAGACAACACTCCTTGCTGGGAAAAATGTGCAAATGCACTACAGGGGACTCCTCCTATATCCACTTGATGGTGGACACTGATTGAGTACAGGTGTATGTGGGGGGTGGGGAGGGCTGCTCAACCTCGATAGTCTGGTCAGACCGAATACATAATAAACAGGCAAAAAATTTGGGGGAGCATACCCATGTATTTCCAAAGCTGCTGCAGCTATGAACCAAAAGACATGTATATTAAAAAAGAATAGCGCGCAAATGCAAAAGAAATTACTACCAAGTCTGAAGAGAGTCCATAAATAAAAATGTTTATTATGTATTCGGTCTGACCAGACTATCGAGGTTGAGCAACCCTCCCCACCCCCCCACACACACCTGTACTCAATCAGTGTCCACCATCTAGTGGATATAGTAGGAGTCCCCTGTAGTGCATTTGCACATCCTTCCCAGCAAGGAGTTTCATCTCTTTTTCATGGATAGTGTAGGACCCACTGATAATGGGGTACTTTGACGCAGTAGTGGGCTTGAGCACGATATGGCCATATGGTGGGACCAAACCCCCATTTTTATTTATGGATTGTCTTCAGATTTGGTAGTTATTTCTTTTGCATTTGCGCGCTATTCTTTTTTAATATACATGTCTTTTGGTTCATAGCTGCAGCAGCTTTAGAAATACATGGGTATGCTCCCCCAAATTTTTTGCCTGTTTATTATGTATTCGGTCTGACCAGACTATCGAGGTTGAGCAACCCTCCCCACCCCCCCACACACACCTGTACTCAATCAGTGTCCACCATCTAGTGGATATAGTAGGAGTCCCCTGTAGTGCATTTGCACATCCTTCCCAGCAAGGAGTATTATCTCCATGGGTTAGGCTGGATTCATCTTTTTCATGGATAGTGTAGGACCCACTGATAATGGGGTACTTTGACGCAGTAGTGGGCTTGAGCACGATATGGCCATATGGTGGGACCAAACCCCCATTTTTATTTATGGATTGTCTTCAGATTTGGTAGTTATTTCTTTTGCATTTGCGCGCTATTCTTTTTTAATATACATGTCTTTTGGTTCATAGCTGCAGCAGCTTTAGAAATACATGGGTATGCTCCCCCAAATTTTTTGCCTGTTTATTATGTATTCGGTCTGACCAGACTATCGAGGTTGAGCAACCCTCCCCACCCCCCCACACACACCTGTACTCAATCAGTGTCCACCATCTAGTGGATATAGTAGGAGTCCCCTGTAGTGCATTTGCACATCCTTCCCAGCAAGGAGTATTATCTCCAAAGGTTAGGCTGGATTCATCTTTTTCATGGATAGTGTAGGACCCACTGATAATGGGGTACTTTGACGCAGTAGTGGGCTTGAGCACGATATGGCCATATGGTGGGACCAAACCCCCATTTTTATTTATGGATTGTCTTCAGATTTGGTAGTTATTTCTTTTGCATTTGCGCGCTATTCTTTTTTAATATACATGTCTTTTGGTTCATAGCTGCAGCAGCTTTAGAAATACATGGGTATGCTCCCCCAAATTTTTTGCCTGTTTACCACGGATGCCAGCCTGTTGGGCTGGGGTGGTGTTCTGGGCGTTCTATCCGCCCAGGGAACTTGGTCGGAGGGGGAGTCTTCCCTTCCGATCAACATTCTGGAATTGCGTGCGATAAATCTCTGTCTTCATCGCTGGACGGACCGGCTGCAGGGCTGCCCGGTTCGGGTGCAGACGGACAATGCCACGGCGGTGGCCTACATCAATCACCAAGGGGGCACCAGGAGTGCCCGAGCGGCTCGAGAAGTGGCCGACCTTCTGTTTTGGGCCGAGACTCATGTCCCGGCGATAACGGCGGTTCACATTCCGGGAGTGGAGAATTGGCAGGCGGACTATCTGAGTCGCCAGACCCTGGATCAGGGGGAATGGTCTCTCCACCCGGCTGTCTTCCAGATGTTGTGCGCGAAGTGGGGTCTTCCAGATGTGGACCTGTTCGCGTCTCGTCTCAACAACAAGGTGAAAAGGTTCGTGGCAAGGACGCGCGACCCTCGGGCAGACGCGTCGGACGCGTTAGTGGCCCCGTGGCATCAGTACAGGCTGATGTACGCGTTTCCACCGATTCAGTTGCTGTCCAGGTTCCTTCGCAGGTTACACTCGGAACGCAGCACGGTGATTCTTGTGGCACCGGACTGGCCTCGCCGGTCCTGGTACGCAGACCTCGTGAATCTGGCGGTCGACGCTCCATGGCGTCTGCCTCTTCGAGACGATCTTCTGTCTCAAGGACCGATATACCATCCTGCTTTACAGTCGCTGGCTTTGACGGCCTGGCTGTTGAGACCGAGGTCCTGAAGGAGAGGGGTCTCTCTCCAGAGGTCGTTCATACTTTGATCAACGCGAGGAAGTCTTCCTCGGGGAAGGTTTATTACCGTACTTGGAAGGCCTATTTTGCCTGGTGTGAGTCCAGGGGGTTTTCACCCCGCACGTACTCGGTTTCCCGTGTGCTGTCTTTCCTTCAAACGGGTGTTGATCAGCGTTTGGCGCTGGCTACGATAAAGGGTCAGGTGTCTGCGCTGGCCGTTCTGTTTCAACGTCCCGTGGCTTCCAACTCCTTGGTTGGCACTTTTGTTCAGGGAGTGCGGCATCTGATTCCTCCTAGGAGGGATCCTTTGCCCCCTTGGGACTTGAATCTCGTTCTGTCTGTGTTGCAAGGTGCTCCTTTTGAACAGATCAGGGAGATCTCGTTGTCTATGTTGTCCAAAAAGGTCGCCTTTTTGGTGGCGATCACTTCGGCTCGCAGAGTGTCGGAGATGGCAGCTTTGTCCTGCAAGTCTCCGTACCTGGTTGTTCATTTGGATAAGGTGGTCTTGCGACCTAATCCTTCTTTCCTTCCGAAGCGAGTTTCGGAATTCCATCTTAATGAGGATATTGTTTTACCTTCGCTGTGCGCGAAGCCTAAACATCCAAAGGAGGTGAGATTGCATTCTCTGGATGTTGTTCGGGCGATAAGGGTTTACCTTAAATCGACTGAGTCTTTTCGAAAGACGGACTTCTTATTTGTTCTTCCAGAGGGTCCTCGGAAGGGCATGGCGGCTTCGGCCTCTACCATCGCAAAATGGATCAAGCAGACCATTGAACAGGCCTATGCTTGCAGGGGAAGGTTCCCCCTGTGCCTGTGAAGGCGCACTCTACTAGATCTTTGAGTACGTCTTGGGCCTGTCGTCATGGGGCTTCTGTAGCCCAGGTGTGTAAGGCGGCGACCTGGTCGACCGTACACACGTTCACAAGATTCTACAAAGTAGATGTTCAGGCATCGGCGGATGCTTCCTTTGGCCGCAAGGTTCTTAGTGCGGCAGTTCCCTAGGGTCCCTTGTTGGGGACCTCTGGCTGTTGGGATAAGTTTTGTATCCCCTGGTTTTTTTGTCTTTTCCTGGGTTGTTGCTCCTGTTGAGCACTTGTTTTTTTTTCTGTTGCCCAGCTGGTTTCCTTCCTTTGGTAAGGTTCCTTTCTTTGATGCGGAGACTGCGTTGCCTTTCGGCGCGGATGCGTTTCCCACCCCTCATGTTTGCACTGCTTTGGGACGTCCCCATATGTGACGAATATGAAGAGGCGGCGACTGTCGGAGGACGTAAGAGAAAACGGAATTTTTGTAAAATCTTACCTGTAAAATTCCTTTCTCTGAGTCCTCCGACAGTCGCCGCCCCCGCCCCTCTTTTGGGGTTTGGTTGTATACTCTACTGCTATTCCACTAAAACTGAGATATGGTTGCAGGAAGTAGGAGGGTATTGACTGAGGGGACCACCCCTTGAGGGTGGGATATGTTAAAAGCTTTAATGTTAACATATTCTGTTGCCTAGCTACTCCTTCGGAGCAAAGTCTAATACCCCATATGTGACGAATATGAAGAGGCGGCGACTGTCGGAGGACTCAGAGAAAGGAATTTTACAGGTAAGATTTTACAAAAATTCCGTTTTTTTATTGTTTCTTTTTCACACAAAGTTGTCAATTTATATATTTCCAACATAGCATGTACTTAGCAAAAATGACACCCAAAATACATTCTGCTACTCCTGAGTATCGCAATACCCCATGTGTGAGACTTTTACACAGCCTGGCCACATAGAGTGGCCCAACATGCGAGGAGCATCGTCAGAGGTTCTAGGGACACAAAATTACACATCTAATTTCCTGACAACGTATCATTTTTGAAGGCCCTTCCTATTTCTAACACATAGCATGTACAGTGCCTTGCAAAAGTATTTGGCCCCCTTGAACTTTGCGACCTTTTGCCACATTTCAGGCTTCAAACATAAAGATATAAAACTGTAATTTTTGTAAAGAATCAACAAGTGGGACACAATCATGAAGTGGAACGAAATTTATTGGATATTTCAAACTTCAAACGGACCTCTGAGACTATCACAGTGCAGGTGCATTTATACGGAGACTTGATTACACACAGGTGGATTCTATTTATCATCATTAGTCATTTAGGTCAACATTGGATCATTCAGAGATCCTCACTGAACTTCTGAAGAGAGTTTGCTGCACTGAAAGTAAAGGGGCTGAATAATTTTGCACGCCCAATTTTTCAGTTTTTTATTTGTTAAAGTTTGAAATATCCAATAAATTTCGTTCCACTTCATGATTGTGTCCCACTTGTTGTTGATTCTTCACAAAAAATCACAGTTTTATATATTTATGTTTGAAGCCTGAAATGTGGCAAAAGGTCGGAAAGTTCAAGGGGGCCGAATACTTTCGCAAGGCACTGTACATACCAAGAATTGCACTCTAAAATAAATTCTGTTGAGGAAAGAGTAAAAAAAAAAAATAGTACCTGTGGTTTTAGTAGCGCAGTTGTCTACAGAGGAGAGCATTGGTCCAGCCAGCAGGTAGCGATGTGCTTAGAGACGACGAAAGTAATTGTCCAGGCAGTAGGCAGGAACATTGTCTATAGTCAATACAGGGATATTGTCAGCACAGCCAAAGCATTAGTCCAGACAGAGATGTGGTCAGCAACAGCCAAAGGAATTGTCCAGACAGAGACATAGTCAGCACAGCCAAAATATTGGTCCTGGTACACTGTTACCTGCAGACACTCATTATTGTACCACCCCCCAGCCCTTCATAAAAATTCTGCCTCTTGCTACAGCTAAATATTTCCATAGTACAGGAAACAGGCAGAGGCATGATGGCAGTAAGTCAGCAGCAGGCCTCGTTTGATAAGACACAGCACAGGGGTAGAGGCTTCTTCCACCGAAATCCTTTTGATGCCTCTGGTCTCCAGACCCTAATCTGGAAATGACAAAACCAAAAAATTTCCATCCGGAAAAATTATTCTGGAGCCCCTCACATAGCTGAGACCCCTGTGTACTACAGTAGCAGGGAAACTGATCAGTCCAAGCTGTAGGCAGAAGTGGTCAGTTCATATGGAAGGCAGAAATGTAGTGGATCAGCAATTCAGATGGTAGACAGAGGCATAGTCATTAAACAGGCCAGTGTCCGTTCACGTGGAAGGCAGTGGCATGGTTATTTGAGGAAGCAGGCAAATGGTCAGCACAGATGTTGAAAATTGAGAAATGGATAAAAATATGAGCTAATATTTTAGGGATGTGTGAAAACATAGGAAGCATTCTCCAATGCATAGGCGGGGTTAGGAGGGACACTGAGAACAATGGTAGCTGGTGCCTCTTATAACTCCTCCTTTGCTGCATATGCAACTTTTTTTTTTTCTTGGCATCTTCTTTCTGCTTCAGATGGTGAAATGGTGGGAAGTGGTGCTCCTGAAGTCGGCTAGCAGCATCAGAGTGAGGTTTTCTGGGGGAGGGGTCTTTGCTGGTAGATGAGGGATGTGAGGATTTTCTTTGATGACTTTTAGGAAGGAGGTAGGTCTTTCTGTGGATTTGGTGTAGGTGATATAAACATTGTAAATGGCCAAATGAATAAGATAAATCACAACGTTCTTACCAGAAACAGGTCCTCTGTAAGAATATTTAATAATAATATCTTGCGCTCGTACTTCATTATGTCAGAATATGTATACTGCTCTGAATATAGCAGTGTCTCTATTTATGGTTAATAAGCAAAGATCTATGAGAAAGGAGAATCTTCACCTATTGCCACAAATCAATGTCGTGAATTCTTTTTAATTGATTAATTTCTTTTTAAAAGCATATACCAATCTTAGTGAGTACAGTCTACAGTATGGAATATATATAAAAATATTTATTCTCAAGACATGTAAATCACAATATATGATCAAGCAAGAAGTGACACAAAAATATAACTCTACATAAAAATACTAACATCAAACAATTAATGCAATGTGATGTTTAGCTCAATAATGAAAGTGAAACTGAAACAAAGTGAAAGCAAAACAAAAGCAAGATTACCATTTCTTCCCAGGTATAGCATAAGCCATAAATAAATGTTCTATATAAACAGACTACAATGGTCTGCGCAATGCATAGCTGAAAGTCACTTCACTGCAGATGAGTGTGAATAAGCCATGCAAAACGGAAGACTTAAAATTGCAAATAATGCACTAAATCTGATATTAATAAAAATGTATAAAAACAAAAATCAGCTTTTTAGAGAAAAATCTACTATGGTTTATACGGCTGGGATTGTAATCGTATTACCCTTAAATATGCAATATAAAACATATAAAGAAGGAATAAACAATTGTTGAATAAAATCAAATAACATAGCAAGGCATATTTACCACACTTAAGATGGCCGCTAGCTTCAAATGGTCGTTACCAGAGTCCTAAGATGGATGCCTTTCTTAAGATGGTGGCTTCCCTTCAAGTTTCAGATGAATGATGGACAAGATGGAGTATGTCTGGATGAGTCTATAGATTGACGTAGTAGCGTGTGTGATGTAAGTGTAAGGTGTGTTGTCAGTAGTGTAATGTCATCTGTGTCTCATATCTGGGCTGTTCTTTTATATGGTAAGAACAAAGGGCTATAACAATCACCATAAGTTAAACCCAGAGGGATGAAACATTATTCCCATTGGCTGGGATATTCTATACCTAAACTGGTGAGATCATAGTCACACCTCTTTTGATAATTAACCCAATACTTGGTATAATAAAATTAAAGGATGATTTCTCTATATGTAAGAGTAATCATAAAACACATATAAAACTTTTTCCAGACTCCCAGTAGATACATAAATGTCCATCTGTATCTCCATCATTCACCTTGGCAAGTAATGCCATTTCAATAATTATATTTTTAATACAATATAATATTTCTATATGGGAATATCTGAAATATCCCAAAACTGCATTTGGTATTTTGTCTACAAGAGGCAGTATTGCACTGTTCATCAGATTTTGTAGTTAAATAATAATTAGAAACAATTACCATTCTTCTTATCAGATGATCTTTGACCTCTGGCTAGTGAAAGTCCATTACTTATTTGACCATGCCAAAGGCTGTCAGACATCTAGTCTAGGTTTGGAAGAATTTATGATACCTCTGAACACTTAGCCTAGTCCAAAGCAATTCTTATATAAACACTCCTACCACATACCTTAAAATTAAGTAATTAGTATTCACTCTAGTCTTAAGTCTAAGTAAGATTACTACTGTAAGAATATAAACCCAAAATGTGATATAACATTCCTAAATATATATGTATATGCCTTACATAATATAATGACATAATTATGGCTAATATCTTCTCACACATAATGATGTATCTTTAAAACTTATATATAGCTCATTTTAAAATACAACTAGAATATACTGGGGTATTGTCCATTGTTAAATACTTATAGACAGACTGGCACTACCATCCCCTTAACATCTGGTATAGCGTCAGGCTAACTGAGTCTTATCTGATAGAGATGTCAATGTATCACCTTATTTATGATTTTAAAAGAAATACAAAGATCTCTGTTGAAACCATAGACCCTTTGTAAACTTGTAAGAGACATTTTGCAACAGAACATATATGAACTTTCTTTGACCTTAAAAACAAGATGGAAACCAAATATACATGGCTTTTAAAATCATTTTTCTTTTTACCTATTATTATTTTAATCAACCCCCAATAATCCAGACACCTCCTTATAATGTAGGTTTTTGAATGGGACCCTGTCTTCCAGGAATCTTGGCTGATGTGCAGGGTTCATACGGTCATGAAAATCCTGGAAAAGTCATGGGATTTTGACATGACATTTTCCAGGCCTGGAAAAGTCCTGGAAAATGAGTAAACCCACTAAGTTTTGGAAAAGTCATGGAATTCTGTTGTGCAACTATTGTTTAATTTTGGCCCCCTGTATTCTTTGGGAGCGGGGGACAGTAATTGGACTATTTTCTCTGTTTCGGGTTTAGGCGGATTAATCTGCGCACTGCACAGCTGAAGCCTGGTCACTGGCCTCTTCAATATGAATAGACCGTGACAGGCTGGGAACTCTGCGGCGGATTGAAACTGAGAAATAGTGCACATACTGTCCCGCTCTCAGGGGCATACCAGCGGGGGGGGGGAGCACGTGCACTGGGGGGTGTCAGGCCGGTGTCCGCCGGGCTGCCCGCATCTCCGCACTGCGGGGGGGTGTCAGGCCGGTTTCCGTCGGGCCGCCTGCATCTCCGTGTGAAGAAGGCAGCTGCAGTGGCAGGAAGACGGTCAGTGAGAGTGCCTGAGGAGTCTCGTGTGCTGGATAGGAGGGGGATGGGATGCGACAGCTGCATAGAGAGGAATTTAACTTTCCATATTCCTCATGCCTCATGTAGCTGAATGCTTGTTACTCCTCCTCTTAGAAGCTGCACTAGGAATATGGAAAGTTCAATTCATCTATATGCAGCTGCCCCATCCCCCTCCTATACAACTGCCTTTGCTGGCCCCCCTCAGTGCTCTTTAGCCACCCCAGTGCTATTAATCCCCCCCCCCTCAGTGCTAATAACCCCACCCCCTCAGTGCTATTAACCCCACCTCCCCAGTGTTCTTTAGCCCCCTCCAGTGCTCTTTACCTTCCCCCCCTGCTCTTAGCCCCCTCCGTGCTCTTAGTCTGGCTCCCCCAGTGCTCTCCACCCCCTTCGTGCTCCCTGGCTCCCCCCTCAGTGATTTCCTGTTCCCCCCCAGACAGTGCTCTCCAGTTCCCCTCCTCCCCCTGTGCTCTCCATCCCCCTGGTTTTCCCTGCCTGCCCCCCCCCCCTCCCAGTGCTCTCCACCCCTCTACGCCTTCCAATCCCCCTGCAATGCTTTCCAAACCCCCTTAATTCTCTCTATCCCCCCCATGCCCTTCAGCTCCTCCAGTGCTCTCTGCTTCCCCTGTGCTCTCCGGCCCCCCTAGTGCTCTTCTATCTTCTATCATGTCCGCAGTCTCTGACCTTCTTTTCTATCATGTCCGCAGTCTCTGACCATCTCTTGTATCATGTCCGCAGTCTCTGACCATCTCTTGTATCATGTCCGCAGTCTCTGTCCATCTCTTGTATCATGTCTGCAGCCTTTGACCACCTCTTGTATCATGTCCGCAGCCTCTAACCACCTCCTGTACCATGTCCACAGCCTTTGAAAATCTCCTGTACCATGTCCGCAGCTTCTAACCACCTCCTGTACCATGTCCACAGCCTTTGAAAATCTCCTGTACCATGTCTGCATCCTCTGACCACCTCCTGTATCATGTCCGCAGCCTCTGACCACCTCCTGTACCATGTCCACAGCCTTTGAAAATCTCCTGTACCATGCCTGCATCCTCTGACCACCTCCTGTACCATGTCCACAGCCTCTAACCATCTCTTCTATCATGTCCGTAATCTCTGACCATCTCTTGTCTTTTATCATGTCTGCAGTCTCTGAGGGGGTCTGGAGAGGAGTCAAAAGTGGGAGTGCTGTCGGGATGGGGATCACAGGAGAAGTCAGACATGTGTGGACTGGGGAGAGGAGACTACAGGATAAAACCAGAGCATGGTGCACCTAAGAGGAGGTCAGTGACAGTGCTGCCCGGCCAGTCTGAGGGGGGGGTCACTGATGTAAGGGGGCACTGTTATAAAGGTTCCTCCTTATATCAGGACCCCCCCTCCCTTCCTTAGTGCATTCACTCTGTGGAAAGTGGTCTCTGGTCACCAGAGTCCCCCCTACATCAGAGTTCTCAGCTTTTTCACCCGTGCGCCTGAAGTGACACCCGCTCCCAGCTGCGGCAGTGGTGCTTCCATCTCATCCACTGTAAAACAAGGGACCATTTTGAGTCGCCCTGTATCCAGAAACGAAACCCTAACTGCAGAGGTACTGTACACTACAAAGATTGTCATTTATTTTAGTAAAAATATGCTGGGTGTGACATGGATTTTCTTCTTATTTAACATGTATACATAGACATTTCATGAAACTTTAGGTCATGAATATTTACGTGAAGTCATGGAAAAGTCATGGAAAAGTCATGGAATTTTATTGGTAAAAATGTGTATGAACCCTAAATGTGTCATTATGGATGGTGGACAGCATGTATATATCCCTCTTATGATTATCCCTCCACTTCAAGGCCAGCCCTTTGTCGTTTCTCAGAGTTGCTTTTTTTCTTTGAGTTTTTTTGTTCACTAAGGCTTGTGCGAAGCCCTTCCTGTTCTTTCTGGAGGTTCCGCAGGCCAGGGTTTTTGCAGGGTGTAGGTGTCTAAAAAGGGGCAGGTTGGTATAAAAGTTATCCATGTACAGTATCTCACAAAAGTGAGTGTACCCCTCACATTTCTGTAAATATTTTATTATATCTTTTTATGTGACAACACTAAAGAAATGATACTTTGCTACCATGTAAAGTAGTGAGTGTACAGCTTGTATAACAGTGTAAATTTGCTGTCCCCTCAAAATAACTCAACATGCAGCCATTATTGTCTAAACTCCTGGCAACATAAATGAGTACACCCCTAAGTGGAAATGTCCAAATTGGGCCCAAAGTGTCAATATTTTGAATGACCACCATTATTTCTCTATCGTTCATCGACAGACACAGCTCCATCATCTTTAGACCAATGGGTTATGTTCCTCCTATCAGGAATAGGCACTAGGCAGGAAAAAAACGTAACCACGCCTATGGGGCTGTCCCTGCAGGCATAACCCCACACACTCTGCTATCAGCAATCAGTTTGTTTCTGCCTAGTTTTAAGGAATAGGACCTAGCTCCCTGCTGTTACTTCGGTCTTAGATTTTGATAGGGAAATTTAAGTGTTAGTTTATATTTTTTATTTTCACAAGTTAGTTCCTGAAAGACCAAGATCCAAAGGAACTACAAGCAACAAGCTGTGGTTTCGCACTGGATAATCTAGATCCTTAAGGTCTCCCAGTCTGGCCAGGGAGGGTGAGCAGGTTATAGTCCAGAACAAGGCCTCGCCACGACAGTGCCCTAACAGATGGGACGAGCCTGCGAGTGGACAGGTCTCGCTGGGACGCAATCCACCTGGTACGCCTTGAGTCGCAGCGTACTCCCTGGCTGCCAGCACCCCCACCCAGGGTGGGAGGTGGACTGTTCGGAATGGCGCCCACCTGGTACCGTGGCATTGTCAGTAATACTGTGCCCCCAATCCTCTGGTGGTCTCGGGTGGACGTGGAACAGTTACGGTGGTCCTTTGGCCCCATCCTACCCCCCCAGAGTTAGGTAGGAGCTGGCTTTGCTACTTGCTCCATGGAAGATGGATGTGGTTGTTGATGACCAGGCTGTCCGGATCACACCGGGGGTCTTTGAGTACGTTCCCAGCCCCCTGGGAATTAGTGACTGGGGCAGGGGTGTCTTTTGGGCTCCCTGCGGCAGTTATAGGCTTGAGGGGGAGTGGCTTGCAGCCTACTCGCGTCTGTCTGGGTACAATGCCAGGCTGCCCGAGTACCATGTCAAGCTGTCCGAAGTGCCTGACTGAGCTGACCTGCGGATGCCGATGGATCGCCTCACGCAGCTGGATTGGGCCGAAAATTGGAGGTTACGACTTGCGACCTACTAGCAGCTGTGCGGGTACCATGTCCAGCTGTCCGAGGAGCTGTCAGAGCTCCTAACCGAGCTGTCCAAACTTCTGGTTAAACTAATAGGGCTGACGGTGGACCCGTGACCGGATCGGGTTCCAAATTTAGGCCGCGGCCTTGGGGCCTACTCGAGGCTGGCTGGCTGACCGAGGTGCTGACCACGGTGATGGAGCAGCAGATGAGTATCCGCCCTCCCCCCCCCCTCTTCAGGGGGGTAGACATATGGACTGCCTGGCGCCCCCCTTGAACCGGGGGGGGGGGCGCCATGGGGACATTGTTGTGTGGGGATACTCTGCCTGCGCATCTGTGTCACGGCTGGCCCCCTCTTCCCCTTTATAGGGGGCTATATCCTCATGTCATTTATTTTCTTTAGCCGGTGTCTCCTTGCAGGACTGCGGTCCGTGACCTCCCCTGCTTGTTAGACACCCAGGGTGAGCTTAGCATATAGCGTCTCTAATGGGTCTGCGTGCACGCACTTCGGGTGCTCTGCAGTGAGGATGATTCCTTTTTTACTGCACATGCGCATGCAAGGGCACTGGTGGATGCACTGATTGTATTGGTGCAGAAAATTTTAACATGGGGGGCGCCGGTTCCCTTGGGGTCCACAGATCCCCTAAAGGCGGCAAAGGTACTCCCTTTTCCTACTGTGACAAAATTTGTCGTGCCTCAGTGGCGTTGTTCTAAACTCAATAATGATAAGCACACTTGGTGTGGCTAAAAAGCTGGTCTGTGGATCAGGCTTCTTAAAAGGCTCTACAGATCTCCCCTTTACGGGGGGGGGACTGTCTATTTGGGTCGTTGTTGGAATCCGCTAAGGGTGAGTCACCGCGTAATAGACAGGGCCCTTATTTTTTCAGCACACAGGCAGGCCCTTCGTGCCTTCGGCAGGCAGGAGCAAGGGGTGATTTTGACGGTTCCCTCTCGGGAACGCTTTCAGGGATTCTATTTAAACATGTTTACTGTGCCCAGAAAAGAAGGCTAAGTACGTCCAATTCTGGACCTCAAGGTAAACCGAGGTACAGAAGTATTGAATGGAATCCATTCGAACGGTAGTGGCATCTCTACACCAAGGAGACTTTTTGACCTCTATAGATATCAAGGATGCATATCTACACATCCCTATCTATGCTGTACACCAGCGTTTTCTTCGCTTCGCTGTAGGAGAGGAGCATTTTCAATTTGTAGTGTTACCCTTTGGTCTCGCCTCTGCTCCGAGATTCTTTACCATGGTGTTGGCTCTGGTGTTGGTATTACTGCCCCAACAGGGGATTTCAGTACTGGGATACCTGGACGACCTCCTATTGAGTGCGGACTATCATACGGCCCTGTTGGGCGACTAGACGATCACTGTACGGACTCTGCAAGAGTTCAGTTGGAACATCAGTTTTAACAAATCTGCTCTGATACCTTTTTTTTTTTTTTTTTTTTATTTAACATTTTTAAGCATAACAAGATATAAAACATTTATAAGCCGATACAATGAACCAGCAGAAACACAAGTACATGGGGAAGGAAAGGGATAAAGGGCACGCCCGTGGCGAGCAGGGGTAGGAGGGAAGGGATGAAGGAATGGTCAGAACTCAATTGACCTAGTCTTGGGCGGGGGCAGGGAATGGAGAGGTCGCTTGGATAAGGGGATCTCGTACTGGAAATGTGAAATCATCCGGGGGCGGGTCCGTGTCCTTTGATAAGTAATGGAGGAAAATGTTCCATTTGACGTTGAAGGACTGGGCCGCCGAGGGGGGCGTAAAGTCTGTGTTGAGGCGGTCAATAGATAGGAGTGTGGTTAGCTCTGATGTTATCCTACAGACAGGGGGAGGTGTGGAAGAGATCCAATGCTTCAAGATCACTCGTCTGGCAACAAGTAGGCTGGTGAGGATCCAAAGACGATGAGGGTCGGCCGAGGTGTTCGACCATTTCTGTAGGCGTTTGTCCCAATAGTCGAACAAGAGTAGGAGAGGGTCTTTTGGAACGGGTAGATTGGTGACCTCTTTGATGAAGGCTAGGACTTGATCCCAGAATAGTGAAATGAACTTACAGTCCCAAAACTGAAAGAGGGAGGGCCTCTCGGCAGAGCAAAGAGGACACTTATGGGCGTCCGGGATTGTCTTGTCAGAGAGGAAAGGGATGTGAGCTCTGTGAAAGATTTCGAGCTGGGTTTCCTTCCAGGTGGAATTAGGGGTAAGTCCGAGAGTGGTCCGGAGACCGCTGATCATATTAGGCAAGGTGTCTTCTCCAGGGAAATCTTTAAGCCAGTTCGAGGCGGAAGACGTGAAGGAGGCAGGTGGACACGACTTCAATAGAGGTTTATAGATGTCTGAAATGGTGAATTTGCCAGAGTCCAGGAGGTTGTCGATGAGTGAAAGTCTGAATCTGTTCTCAGACGTGCCTGAGATGGTAGTAATAAAATGGTGACATTGATGCAGGTAAAAAGAGCCTGATGTCCGCAGGTTGTATTTAGCCACAAGTTCAGATTTAGGAAGTAGTGCCCCCGTTTGGGGGTTGCATAGTTGAGCGAAGGTTTGCAGTCCTTTCATGTCCCATACCTTGTATACTGTATGATCTATACCCGGGGGGAAGGCAGGGTTGCCCCTGATCGGGAGATACTTGGAGAAATAAAGAGGCAATTTCAAAAGCTTACGTACTTCCCTCCATGCAATAACTGTGTCCCTAAGGAGCAGGTTATGGCGGAGATCAGGGTGCATTTGGGCCCATCTGACATGCAGGAGAGCCGACAAAGAGTAGGGACTGGACATCTGAGACTCCAACTCATGGTTGGAGAACTGCGAGGTCTGAGATATCCAGTCCAGGGCCACCCTTAGGAGGCATGACAAGTTATACAACCGTAGATCAGGAAAATTGATGCCAGCGTCACGCCTGGGGAGGCTCAGTTTTTTAGAGCATATACGAGGTCTCCTACCTCTCCATAGAAAACGGGAGAAGGCCCGAGAGAGCTCCTGAGAGTCTTTGTGTTTGATCAATAGGGGTAGAGTTTGAAGAAAATACAGGAGACGGGCAAAGCTGACCATTTTTATCAGGTGGCATCTCCCCAAGAGAGACAGCAGCAGTTCCATCCAATTTTCCAGTTCCCCTTTAATTTTAGAAAACAACGGGGGATAGTTAAGAGCATAGATAGAGGAGGGGGTCCTCCCAATTTTGATACCGAGGTACGTGATGTGTGTAGTTGCGATTTTAATCGCTTGCCGACTGCTCACAGTATATTTACTGCGGCAGTCAGCCCCTCACAGGCAGAGTGACGTAGGTCTACGTCGCTCGCCTGTGAGGCTCTGGGGAGCGAGCGCGCGCCCGCGGAGGCGCGCTCCCGCTCCCGCATGGTCACGGACCCCCCCCGCGCGTGTGACCAGCGGAACCGATGTCCGCCGGTCACTCGGCGATCGGCGGGGGAGAGGGAGAATGTGTAAACAAGCCACCTGTCATTCTCCTTGCTGTAAAAACACTGATCACATGGATCTACTATGTAGATCCGTTGATCAGTGTCCTTACAGCTCAAGCCACAGCCAATCACAGTAGAAAGCACGCCCCTAGGGACACACACAGCCCCTCCCTCCCAAATAAAGTTAACCCCTTCACTACCAGTGTATTTTTACAGTAACAGTGCATATATATAGCACTGATTACTGTAGAAATGTCACTGGTAACCCCAAAAGTGTCAAAAATGTCAGTCAAGGGTCCGATCTGTCCGCCCCAATGTCGCAGTACCGCAAAAAAAATCGCAGATCGCCGCCATTACACGTTAAAAAAAAAAAACACCAAAAATGACAGAAATCTTTCCCTTTGTTAGTAAACGCGATAACTTTTGCGCAAACCAATCAAAATACGCTTTTTGCGATTTTTTTTTTTACCATACATAGGTAGCATAAAACAAATTGGCCGAAAATTTTAAAAAATTTTGATTTTTACATTTTTTTTGGGGGGAATTTCATATAAAATAATGTGAAAAATATTGTTATTTTTGCAAAATGTACGCTCTTTTTTTGTTTATAGCGCAAAAAGTAAAAATCGCACGGGTGATCAAATACCACCAAAAGAAAGCTCTGTTTGTGGGAAAAAAAGGACGCCAAATTCGTTTAGATACAGCGTCGCACGACCGCGCAATTGTCTGTTAAAGTCACGCAGTGCCGAATCGCAAAATACCCCCTGGTCGTTTAGCAGGAAAATCCTCCGGGGCTTAAGTGGTTAAACGGGGAGTGTTTTTCCCAGGCGCAGGACGTAGCTACCCCCAGGGGGAGAATCTCACTCTTGGAATAGTTAATTTTGAGGCCCGAGCATTTCCGAAATGCATCGACGGTAGAGACGATCGTAGGTATGTCGGCGGAAGGGTTAGAAGTAAAGAGAAGAACATCGTCCGCGAACAGGGAAATCCGTAGGTCTTGGGATCCCACTTGTATCCCATGCAGGGGAGCTTTACTAGAAAGATATTGGGACAAGGGTTCTATCGCCAGATTGAACAATAGTGGGGACAGGGGGCAGCCTTGGCGTGTACCTTTATACAGTCGGAAGTCGTCGGTCATGGAGCCACCCACGCACAGTCTAGCAGTCGGGGAGGTGTACATGGAAGTTATGAGATTGACAAATGGGCCATGGAACCCCATGGTCGTCAGGACTCTGCGCAACCAGATAAAGTTGACATTATCAAATGCCTTCTCAGCATCTAGGGTGACTATGGCCAGGTCGTGTTTAGGGTTTATCCGTGCGTGGTCAAGGGCCAGTAACACCTTTCTGATATTGGCAGTGGCCGAACGGCCTTTGGTAAAACCTGACTGGGCCGGGTGTATCAGGTGGGGCATGATGAGTGCCAGGCGAGAGGCAATGATTTTTGACAAGATTTTTACGTCGAGGTTTAGTAATGATATGGGACGATACGATCCCGGTTCCAGTGGGTCCTTGCCTTTTTTCGCGAGGAGTTTGATTATTGCCTGATTACCAGTTGGCAAGTAGGGTCCACCTTCCCAAATGTACGAATAAACCGTGACGAGCGTGGGGACTATGCTAGGTGTGATGGATTTATAGAACTCGCCAGAGAGACCATCAGGACCTGGAGATTTATTAGATGTGAGGTGTTTAATCGTAAGCGTGACTTCCTCCGCCGAAATTGGGGCATTTAACATAGCCAGGTGGTCAGTGCTAATGACGGGAAGTCCCGTCCCCGATAAAAACAAATTGTCCGCTGAGCTGTCCACCTCATCAGGGCCATGAAGAGATGAGTAAAAGTCCTACATAATGCGCTGCACGCTGTGTGATGTGGAATCGAAGGCACCCGCGGGGTCTCGCAGAGAACCGATATGAGTAGGAGATGTCTGGCCCTTGCACATTTTCGCCAAAGGTTTGCCAGCCTTATTGCCGAACTTGTGCAAAGTCCCAGAAAGGTGTGCTTTGTGGATGTGTTCCACTTTATCAGCCCAATCATCAAAATTTTTCTTGGCTAGCAGCCAGTCTTCCCTAGCCACAGGGGAATCGATCAGTACCAGGGTGCGCTGGGCCAGTCGCAAACGCTCGCTAGCCAATTTATACCCGCAGTTCGCATGTCGTTTGAAAGCTGCCGCATAAGAAATGATAAGACCTCTCAGGAAAGCCTTACCCGCTTCCCAAAACAGGTGGGGGGAGGTGGAGTGAGCCGCATTGGAATTCGAGTATTCCATCCATGCACGCTCCAGGAAAGTCTGGAAGTCAGCGTTGTTAGCCAGGTAGGAGGGGAACCGCCAAAGAAGGGGGGCAGCCGGAACACCAGCTAATTCTAGGGATATGGAGATTGGAGAGTGATCTGAGATTGCCATGTCATGGATGGTAGCGTTTTGCGTCAACGGGAGAAGTCCGAACAAAGAAAATAGTCAATTCTCGTGAAGGTTTTATGGGGGTGGGAGTAGAAGGTATATTCGCGATCGGCCAGATGGAAATGTCGCCACATATCTGTTAGTGAGAGAGATTCGACGAGCGTGGCTAATGGGGTGGGGTTCCCGATCGCATGGGGCAACGACTCCGGGGGAGAGAAGGATTTGTCAAGGACTAGATCCATGACAGCGTTGAAGTCGCCCCCTACCAAGCGTGGGACATTCGGCAGGGTCAATACACGGGCGCGGTATAAAATGACCGAGGACATTAGGGGGATATACATTGGACACGACAAATTCCTTGCAGTGGAGTCGGACATGAGCCGAGACATAACGGCCATCAGAATCCGTATCCACCGAAAGGATTTCCACTGGGAGGCGTTTCTGGAACAATATAGGTACCCCAGCTTTACGGCCTGACGCTGCCGAGCTCACTACCTTTCCTACCCAAAGCTTTTCCATACGTGCCATATCATCGGCCGGGAGGTGAGATTCCTGGATAGGAGCGATGTCCGCCCGGAGGCGTTTGAGGTGCCGTAAGACTTTCATCCTCTTAGCCGGGGATCTGAGACCCTTAACATTCCAGGACACTATCGTCATGATAAATGGGGTGAGGATGTGTGTGTGCAGAAACCTAGGTAGAGCTTACCCATAGTCAAAAGAAGAGTTCGATATGCATATTGCGTGTAGGCCCCCCGAGTAATCTTATGAACACGTCGAGAAGGAAGCATCGCCGCCGTGTGATTGACCTCTGATGGAAGGAGACTGGGAAGGGAATGGACAGGAAAACTGGATGGGAAAAAAACAGACAAAATAAACAAAACAATACAGTCTTATGGACTTCGCTTTTTTCCACATGTGTATGCAACAGAGCACAGCTCCCCAAGTGTGACTCCAGGGACGAGAAGGGACGAATTAAGCCCTCACGGAGTTCGTCACTGCAGCAACTTGGGTCGCAACCCACAACAGATCATAAGGCAGCCATAGCATACATATCAACCATGAGGAAAGGAGCATGTGAATAACAAAAGATCATTGAATCAAAAATATACAATAAACATAAAGATTAACTCTACATGGAGAGGACGAGCCTAAGAATCATGCCGTCCTAGACGGCAGGGACCATCCGGGCACTGTACCTGGAGAAAACCGTCCCAAGGGCCCGCAAGAAAAGACAAAACAGAACCAAGGTCCGAGATGAATCAACGAGGGGGTCCAGAACGACCAGAGCTAACCACATCAGAGTACCTTTGCCGTTTAGGGGATTCCTTGCTGGGGCTCCGTGGATCATCGGATCTGGAAGAAGAAAGGGCTTTAGCAGACACGGAATAACCGTGATGGAGAGAGCGGACAAAATTCTCTGCCTCTTCCGGATCTTGGAAAGATAGTTGGTTGCCGTTCGTGGCATGAAGGCGTAGCGTCGCCGGATAGGCCAAGGTGAATTTCAAACGTTCCTGGTGAAGTTTGGAACAAACGGTCTGGAAAGCTTTGCGTCTTTTTGCGACATCAACCGAGTAATCAGCAAATATAAGAATTTTCATACTTTCGATCTGGAAATTGGGGGTTTGGCGGAATTTCTGTAAGATGGCAGATTTGTCCGCGTAGTTCAAGTATTTTGTGATGATGGGGCGAGGAGTCTTGCGTTCTTCAGAGTATAGACCCATTCTGTGAGCCCGTTCCACCACGCAGGTCCCCTGAAGGCCCAAAGCGGCAGGAATTTTTTGCGTGCACAGTTCAGGAATGGCTGAGGGCACAACATTTTCAGGGATCCCAATAAATCTCAGGTTGCTCCGGCGTGATCTGTTCTCCAAGTCTTCCAATTTGTCCATAATAACACGGTTCAATTTGTCCTGAGATTGTTCCGTGCCCTGGAGCTGATAAAGTTCATCCTCAACAGTAGAGATGCGACTTTCTGCCTCTTTGAGGCATTGGGAGTGTGAATCCAGCTCCTTTTTGATGCAGGCCATGCCAGCAGCTACGGCCCGCTCCACCGAGGCAGCAATGGTGGGGGTCAGCAATGCTACTACAGCCTGGGCTATCTTTTCGGTGGAGGGGTCTTGTGCGGAAGGGGGTGCAGTGGGTAGCAGCAGGGAATCCTCTGCTGGCATCCTGGAAGTGTCCATAGCTGCAGCGTCTGAGGGGTTCCCGATGTAGGCCGAGACCGTGGCCTCGATTTGGGCCGATCCCGGCGGCGGCCGCGGCGCCGCTTTTTCCAAGTACCGCTCCATCACGGCAGAAAATGGGGATCACCGCCGGGTCCGGGGGTTCCACAAGCCGATGTGTGTATGCGGAGGCAGGCTGGAGGCTTTGGGCAGATTTGTAGGCAGGTTTTATCGGGTCACACCGCGGGAGCTGTTAGATGCCCAGCTACTCCATGCGGCGCCGGAACTGGAAGTGCTGATACCTTCTTTAAGACTGGATTATCTGGGCCTGACTCTGGATTCTGCTTTGGCGAGGGTCTTTCTTCCTTTCAGACAAGTTGCAGGGGGCAATCCGTTTGCTGTTGGCAAGCAATCTGTCCTCTCTGCGGACTTGCATGCGGGCCTTGGGTCTGATGGTGTCAACCTTCGAGGCGGTTCCGTTTGCTCAGTTCCACACAAAACCCTTACAAAGGGAGATTCTCGTCAAATGGAACAAAGATCCAAAGTCCTAGGACGCCTTGATTCGGTTGAGTCACAACACAAAGTCTGCTCTTCTATGGTGGTTTCACATGTTAGCACTACGCCTGGGCAAGTCCTTCGTTTCGTTATATTGGATGGTGGTAACCACGGACGCCAGCCTGTCAGGCTGGGGAGGAGTGCTGGGGAAGTTCTGCGCCGAGGGGTCCTGGACAGTAGAAGAGTCCAAAACGTCTGATAAAATATTTTGGAGCTCAGAGCTTATATCAATGTACAAATATTGTACTGGCAACCCTAGCGTATGGAAAAACCTATTCAGAGAAAGGAAATACAATAGGACACGTGGCCACTCACTAAAACTAGAGGAAAGGCGGTTTAACCTTAAAATACGCAGGGGGTTCTTCACTGTGAGAGCAGTAAGGATGTGGAATTCTCTTCCGCAAACAGTCGCATCAGCAGGGAGCATTGATAGTTTCAAAAAACTATTAAATGGGCACCTTAAAGACCACAACATAGAGGGGTATTCAATGTACAGTTAACAGCAAACACACACGCACATCATAGGTTGAACTGGATGGACTGGTGTCTTTTTTCAACCTTACTAACTATGTAGCTAATAGCGATAAAGCTTTGCCTGAGCCACTTAACAAATTGTCTGCAAGATTGTCCGGTTCGGAGTCAATCGGACAATGCCAAGGCCGTGGCTTACATCAAACATTATGGGTGCACCAAGAGTGTCTTGGCGGCCCGGGAGGTGGCTGAGATACTGGATTGGGCGGAAAAGTTTGTTCCAGCCCTCATTGCTGTGCACATCCCAGGTGTGGAGAACTTGCAGGCAGATTACCGGAGTCGTCAGGTGTTGGATCAGGGGGAGTGGTCCCTACACCCGGAGGTGTTTTTCATCTCCTGTGTGTCCGGTGGGGGACACCCAATGACGATCTGTTTGCTTCTTGACTCAACAAGAAGGTTCGTAGCCAGGTTCTGGGATCCTCTGGCCGACGCCACAGACGCGCTGGTGGCTCCTTGGAGTCAGTATCGGCTGATTTATGTATCCCCTCCGCTAAAACCTCTACCGAGGCTTCCTCGCAGGATAGGAGTGGAAGGGGTTTCCGGTCATTCTGGTGGCCCCAGACTGGCCTCGCCAGTCTTGGTACACAGACCTGATATAAGGTTGGTCGCCGATGCTCCCTGGAGACTTCCTCTCAGGGAAGATCTGCTGTCTCAAGGACCGATCTTCTATCCTGCTTTACAGTTGCTGGCATTAACGGCATAGAAACATAGAAACATAGAAACATAGAATGTGTCGGCAGATAAGAACCATTTGGCCCATCTAGTCTGCCCAATATATCTGAATCTGAATCCTATGAATAGTCCCTGGCCCTATCTTATATGAAGGATAGCCTTATGCCTATCCCATGCATGCTTAAACTCCTTCACTGTATTTGCAGCTACCACTTCTGCAGGAAGGTTATTCCATGCATCCACTACTCTCTCAGTAAAGTAATACTTCCTCATATTACTTTTAAACCTTTGCCCCTCTAATTTAAAACTGTGTCCTCTTGTGGTAGTTTTTCTTCTTTTAAATATGCTCTCCTCCTTTACCGAGTTGATTCCCTTTATGTATTTAAAAGTTTCTATCATATCCCCTCTGTCTCTTCTTTCTTCCAAGCTATACATGTTAAGGTCCTTTAACCTTTCCTGGTAAGTTTTTTCCTGCAATCCATGTACTAGTTTAGTAGCTCTTCTCTGAACTCTCTCTAGAGTATCTATATCCTTCTGGAGATATGGCCTCCAGTACTGCGCACAATACTCCAAGTGAGGTCTCACCAGTGTTCTGTACAGCGGCATAAGCACTTCTCTCTTTCTACTGCTTATACCTCTCCCTATACATCCAAGCATTCTGCTGGCATTTCGTGCTGCTCTATTACATTGTCTTCCCACCTTTAAGTCTTCTGAAATAATTACTCCTAAATCCCTTTCCTCAGATACTGAGGTCAGGACTGTGTCAAATATTCTATATTCTGCCCTTGGGTTTTTACGTCCCAGGTGCATTATCTTGCACTTATCCACATTAAATTTCAGTTGCCAGAGTTCTGACCATTCTTCTAGTTTTCCTAAATCCTTTTCCATTTGGCGTTTCCCTCCAGGAACATCAACCCTGTTACATATCTTTGTGTCATCAGCAAAAAGACAAACCTTACCATCGAGGCCTTTTGCAATATCACTTATGAAGATATTAAACAAAATTGGTCCCAGTACAGATCCCTGAGGTACCCCACTGGTAACATGACCTTGTTCTGAATGTTCTCCATTGACTACAACCCTCTGTTGTCTGTCACTCAGCCACTGCCTAATCCACTCAACAATATGGGAGTCCATGCTCAATGACTGCAGTTTATTGATAAGTCTTCTATGTGGGACAGTGTCAAAAGCCTTACTAAAATCTAGATATGCAATGTCTACTGCACCTCCACCGTCTATTATTTTAGTCACCCAGTCAAAAAAATCTATAAGATTTGTTTGACATGATCTCCCTGAAGTAAACCCATGTTGTTTTTCATCTTGCAATCCATGGGATTTAAGATGTTCCACAATCCTATCCTTTAATAGGGTTTCCATTAATTTGCCTACTATTGATGTCAGACTCACAGGTCTATAGTTGCTCGATTCCTCCCTACTACCTTTCTTGTGAATGGGCACGACATTTGCCAATTTCCAATCTTCCGGGACGACTCCTGTTACTAATGATTGGTTAAATAAATCTGTTAATGGTTTTGCCAGCTCACCACTAAGCTCTTTTAATAATTTTGGGTGTATCTCATCAGGACCCTGTGACTTATTTGTCTTCACTTTAGACAGCAATCTTAGAATGTCTTCCTCTGTAAAGACACATGCATCAAATGATTCATTAGTCATCCTTTGAAGTGGAGGTCCTTCTCCTTTTTCTTCTGTAAAAACTGAACAGAAGTATTCATTAAGGCAGTCGGCTAGCCCTTTATTCTCTTCTACATACCTTCCGTCCTTTGTTTTTAATTTAGTTATTCCTTGTTTTAATTTCCTTTTTTCATTTATATATCTGAAGAATGTCTTATCCCCCTTTTTCATAGACTGAGCTAGTTTTTCTTCTGCCTGCGCTTTAGAAGTTCTTATAACTTGCTTGGCCTCTTTCTGCCTAATCTTGTAGATTTCCTTATCTTCATTGCTCTGGGTTTTTTTATAATTACAAAATGCTAGCTTTTTATTTTTAATGATTTGGGCCACTTCTGCTGAGTACCACAGTGGTCTCTTCCTTTTTTTGCTTTTACTGACAAGTCTAATGCAATTTTCTGTTGCCTTCAATAATGCACCTTTTAAGTAGTCCCATTTCTCCTGGACTCCATGTAATCCGTTCCAGTCTGATAAGGACTCATTTATGACTAATTTCATTTTTGAAAAGTCTGTTTTTCTAAAATCTAAAACTTTTGTTTTTGTGTGGTGTGACTCTTTCACAGTTCTTATATTAAACCACACTGACTGGTGATCACTGGATCCCAAGGTTTCGCCTACAATGACATCATATACCGAATCACCATTTGTGAATACCAGATCCAAAATGGCCTCCCTCCGGGTTGGCTCCTCAACCACTTGTTGCAGAGACAACCCCAGTAGGGAATTTAGAATATCTGTACTCCTGGTAGAACTTGCTATTTTGGTTTTCCAGTTTATATCTGGAAGATTGAAATCTCCCATAATGATAACTTCTCCTTTCATTGTCATTTTAGCTATTTCTTCAACTAGTAGATCATCTAGTTCTTTGACTTGACCAGGTGGTCTATATATCACACCTACACGAGTTACTGCATGATTAGCAAACTGCAACGTAACCCAAACTGACTCTATGTTGGCTTCACCAACTTGTATTAGGTTAGATTTAATGCTATCTTTCACATACAGGGCCACTCCTCCTCCTTTCTTGCCTTCTCTGTCTCTTCTGTATAAAGAGTACCCTGGTATGGTTATGTCCCAGTCATTTCTTTCATTAAACCATGTCTCCGTAACAGCCACTAAATCTACATTCTCAGATGCCATAATTGACCCAAGTTCATTGATTTTTTTACCTAAACTGCGAGCATTTGTAGACAGGACTCTGAGCTTATCATTTCTTAACCTCTGTGCTTCTGACCTGTTCTGGCATTGTTTCGGGGGGCAATTGGACTCTTGTAATTCCACTCTTTTGCCCCCCCTTCCTAGTTTAAATACTCTTTCGCAAATTCTTGGAGTTGTTCACTAAGTACATTTGTTCCTTTGAGAGAAAGATGCAAACCATCTTTTTTGTACAGTTCCTTTCTATTCCAAGTAGAGCTATCATGAGAAACAAAGCCAAATCCTTGCTCTTGACACCATTTACTAAGCCATATGTTGAACTCCTTTATGCGCCTCTGCCTATCATTCTGAACATTATGCACAGGCAGAACTTCAGAAAATGAAATGGTGGATGCAAAATCCTGTACGTCATTTCCAAGTGTGATAAAAGATTTTTTCACCTCTGACACTTCATCGCAAGCCAGGTCATTTGTCCCTAGATGGACAAGAACATCCACGTCCCCTTCCTGCTTTGCTTGCTTAACAATATTAATAATACGTCTTCTATCTCGTCTAGCAGTAGCACCAGGGAGACATCTCACAAAACCATTTTCTTTAAGCTCCACACTTCTTATGATTGAATCACCCAGCAACAGCTGCTTCCTTTGAGACTTCACTTTATCTTTTTTGTCCTTGGCTGCAGTCTTGCATACATTAGACATAGGAGTCGATCTTTTCTCACCCTCTGTGCTTGAGTCCATATCCCTGTTTTCCTTACATTCTGAGAGTGCTGCAAATGAATTTTGGAGAACCACCGACTGTGGGACATGTCTTCTATCCACCCCTCTAAGTCTTCCTGAACCTACAGTAACCCATCTGCCATTTCTGGGGGTCCTCTGTGGCAGTGGCATTGCAGCAGTCCCAGCTGGAGTTTGTTTAACAGATAATTTAAATATCTCTGATTTCAAAAATGCAATTTCCTGCAGCAGTAAGGAGAATTGTCTACAGATCTGACAGCATCCGAATCTCCAAAGAGTGGAACATGAAATAAATGCAAAACAATTCCTGCACTGAACCAAGTCTGCCATTTTAAAGAGGAGAGAAAAAAAAAAAAAAATAAGAAAATTTGTAAATTTAAGTCAAACAAATCTTACCTTTTTTTTTTTCTTTTTTCCACCTTCCAGCCTACCTCCTGACTATCTCCTGCAATATCTCATTCACTGTACTTAAAATGCTGTACTTGCAATGGTGTACTTGCAGCTAATGAATTAGACCAGCTAATGAGTATTTCTCTATATACAGCATGGCTGTTGAAAGCCAGGTATTGAAGGATAGAGGTCGTTCTGATTCAGTGATTCCTGCACTACTGAAGGCCAGGAAGTCTACTTCCAGGAATATCTGTCATCGTACGTGAAAATCATACATTTCATGGTGTGAATCATTGAAGGTGCACCCTCACTTGTTCTCGTGGCTAGGGTTTTGACTTTTCTTCAAAAAGGTGTTGAACAGCGGTTGGCTTTGGTCACTGTCAAAGGCCAAGTGTCGGCTCTGTGTTTTTCCAACGCCCTTTAGCTACTCATGCCCTCATTCGCACTTTTATTCAGGGGGTTTGCCATATGGCTCCTCCGAGTAGATCCCCGTTACCTCCATGGGATCTGAATTTGGTATTATCTGTTCTTCAAAAACCTCCCTTTTGTCTCCTTCCCGAAACTTAGGGCAAAATATAAAATACTCGAGACAGGAGGGAGTGGTCTGATTGAGATGGAGTGAGGAGCGAGGAAGCACACGCCCGGAGCTCTGCTACCCCGAGCCAGATACATGTCCTGCGGCTAGTAGCTTCAGATACTCACCCCTTCAGGATGCCTCCAAAGCGGCAGCCCTCCTCTGGGCCTCCCGGGAAGATGGCTGCACGACCAGCAGACCTCCGTGGTATCTTCACTGCGGTTCCCGGTGACCGGCTGGCTATAGAGAAGGTGGCGGTGGATCGTGGTAGCCCCCGCGCTTTGGGAATGGGGGAGGACAATCCGCTGGCGGGAAGCCCCCTGCGGCAGCTACAAGGAGGTAACATAGACACATTACAGAGCTTAATTACAGACTCACC
Source organism: Pelophylax lessonae (assembly GCF_965119305.1). NCBI lineage: Eukaryota > Metazoa > Chordata > Amphibia > Anura > Ranidae > Pelophylax > Pelophylax lessonae. The sequence continues at coordinate 93,595,082 of NC_138780.1, forward strand.
TCAGGCCACTGATCTAGGGAACAAGGAACAGGAGTGGGATTGGAAAGTTCACATCAGGACCCTCCCAACTAAACAAGAGATTTTTCACCTTATTACTAATATGGTTGAACACTCAGTAACACAAGCTTTGGAGGGCCTGCGGGATGGATGTACAGTACAAGCTCAGGGACACTTTAGAAGCTGGACAGGATGATTTAATTCAAACCCTGACAGTACTGAAAGAGACATCCTTACAACAGGAGGTCTGCCTTAGGCCACTAGGACGTTAGATCTGGTTCCTACGGTGCAGGGCATATTTCGCCAAATATTGGGAGATAAAGCTCCAACAAATATAGAAACTGATCGAGTTCATAGGGCTTTATATCCTCAACCTCAAGAGGGAGAAAGGCCCAGGGCTGTGGTATGTAAGCTGCATAGGTACTCCTTAAAGGATGATATCCTCACATTGTAAAGCGCTGCGCAAACTGTTGGCGCTATATAAATCCTGTATAATAATTATAATAATATCATGAAAGCTGCAAGATTTTTATCGGCCATCGATTTTGATGGAGCACAGCTTACTTTGTTTCCAGATCTTTTCCGCAGAACACTTATGCAACGACGCTCTTTGCGCCCCCTATTGGAGACTCTTCGCTCAGCAAAAGTGGTATATACAGTAGATGGGGGTTTCCTTTGCGTTTGTCAGCAACTAGAAATGGCAAGACTGCTGTCTTGTGGAATAAGGATGATCTGAAACATTTTTGTGAGATTTTGGATATACCCTTGACTGATTTTTTGATTGGCGAATACAGAGTACCATTCCTATACCTCAGAGACCTGAGAGGTTGCGGCAGGTCCCCGCTAAATAAAAAAAAACATAAAAAGAATCTACATCAGGGGGACTCTCAAATTACTTTGTAGGAATGTCTACTCTGTCCTTATGATCATGGTTGTTTAAGCAGACAAAATTATCCCTTTGGGGGGATGGGGGGAGGGATTAGAGGATGTTTTTTTTTTCTTTTTCTTCTCTTTCTCTTTTTTTTTTTCTCCCCCTCCCCTGACCCCCCCCCCTTACCCTCATTTTTGTGGATGCCTTGGGGGGTGCCCTGTGCCTATTGCTGGGCTGGGATCTCCATTATGATTTTTGCAGGACACATTTTTTTTTTTATTTCTCTAATAATTTTAATCAACCCCCCCCCCCTTTTTTTTTTTTTTCTTTTTTAGGTGAAATTTACTTCCTACTAAACCCGGAAGACATAGAAATAATTTAAGACCAGGGGTTAATTGAATGCTTGTAGGAGGTTAGTTTTGTTTAAATAATTTTGGGTGGTTATATAAGTTAAATCTCCCTTAAGGGGAAAAATCTAGAATCTATTGGACTCAGTTTCCACTATTGCGACTTGCAGTGCGACTTGACACATTTCGAGTCGCACAGCAGGTCAAAACCCATTATTTTCAATTAGGCCCGTTCTAACTGCTGCGACTCGTAAAAGGATTTTTGCGCTGCTCTTGGGCCGACTTTAGTGGGACATAGAAGGGGGTCGCACTGGGGTCCCCAGAAGTGACTGCAAACAAGTTGCACTACAGGGTCGTGCTAGACGTAGCCGGCTTTGTGGCCGCTGTAGTGGAGGCGTAGCCTCAGTGGGTTGGGAACCCACCTTTTTGAACATCGTAGGATATGCCTTTAAAATTTAATAGTTATGAACATTTTTTAACCTTTTTCCCCTTTTAGGGGAAGAAAGGAGAAAAGAAAGAAGGGGGGGGAAAGAAAAAAGAGAGACATTTTTTCAGGGTTTTTTTTTTTCCCACTCGGGGTGGCAGAGCTCATCGCTCCCTCTATTCAGACACTACCTCCTGGTAGGTGGCACCGGTGGCAGGTTTTCCCCAGGGCCAGTTGAGTAGTCCTTTTTGTTATGGCTACAGGAAAACAAAGCTTAGGCTTATTCTCCTTTAGTGGAGGTGGTTTTTACCTCCCTTTTTTGTTTTTTGTGTTTTTATTTTTTTTTTGTCTGGCCTTTTTTCTCCTCCCTTTCTTTTTTTTTGTGGACCCCACAAGAGAGTGGAGAGGGTTGTCATATTCGGTATGGAGCAATGCACCTCAAGGACTATTCATTATCAAGAAAGGGGCGAGTTATTTCCACTATTTAAGACTCTGTCAATTCTCCTATGGCTACCTCTTTAAGAGTAACCTCGTATAATGTACGAGGATTATGTTACCCTAACAAATGGGGGAGGATGTGGCAGGAATTGCGGCATTCGCATTTTGATATCCTCTTTCTTCAAGAGACCCACTTTACTGCCACCTCCACCACCCAGTTATCCACCAGAATGTTTTCCCAATGGTTTCCTAGTGTCTCTCCAGTCACTAAAGCAAGGGGGGTATCTATTGCGGTACATAAACACTGTTCCTTTGCCCTGAAGGATTGCCTTCAGGATCCGGAAGGACGGTTTTTGTTTCTTAAAGGGACAATCAATGGTCAACTATGTACTTTCGCGAATTTTTACGCACCTAATACCGGTGCTGCCCCCTTCCTGACCTCCACGTTGCGGCGCTTTGTGGGGTTTAGGGAGGGCATGGTTGTACTGGGGGGGGGGGGGGGGATTTAAATGTGGTCATGGATCCAGGATTGGATTCCTCCTCTGGTAATCCCCCCTTATCCTTTAGAGCACGTAGACATCTTAAGAAAATGCTTAAATCAATGCATTTAGTGGACTGCTGGCGACTTTTTAATCAAAGTATTAAGGATTATAGTTTTTATTCCAAGGTACATGATATGTATTCTAGGTTGGACATTCTATTGGTGGATCAATTTTACCTGGACCTTGTCACTTTTGGGGGGATCAGTGACATTACTACAGTAATCAGTGCTAGAAATATGCATTGTTACTGTAATAATGACACTGGCAGGGAAGGGGTTAACCCAGGGGTGATCAAAGGGTTAAGTGTGAGCCTAGGGGGTGTTTTCTAACTGTATGGGGGAGGGACTTGTGAAAAGACCACAGAGACCTGTATTCCTATATAGAAGGATCACAGGCGCTCTGTGATCATTCCAGGGAGAAGAACGGTCAGTTGTGTTTACAACATCCAACCGCCCTTCTCTCTCAGCGGGGAGCGATCGCGTGTGCCCGGCAGCAATTGTGGCCGCCGGCCCTGTGGATTGGCATCTCAGCTGCCTAGTGGGGGGCCCCAGGAGCGCGCGCTTACCCCCAGGAGTGCTCCCGCGAACCGATGTACCCATACGTCGGTTGGCGCAGCTGAGCCAGTCTGCCACAGTAATTCTGCGGTAGGCGGTCGGCAAGTGGTTAACCACTTGCCAGCCACCCGCTGCAGTTTTCCTGCGGCAAGCTGGCTCGGCTGCGCGAAACAGGAAGGGGTGTGGCCTTGATAGAAAGGGGTGGGTCGTAGTTAAATTAGGGGGTGCACGAATTTAGTCCGGCCTAGGGCAGAACAAAACCTAAATACACCACTGGTCAGTACCCTATATTTTCCATAGGTGACGTTATGGAGGAGGTCTGGTGCTAGAATTTTTGCTATTATACCTCTTATACCTTTGATATTTTATGTGTATTGCAAATGATGTTTTCAGGCATATGCGCCCTGCTTTGTGCGTTTATGTTTGTACATGCGTATATGTGGGGGCCTCCATTTTTTGGGGGGGATATTATGTGCTTGGGTGTTTTTGTTTTTTACTTCTTTTTTTTTTTCCATCACATAGGGGACAAAAAAGCGATTTCTTTTGGTGACAGGTTGTCTTTATTCAGACATCCAGGGTCCAAAAGACCCTGCATGTCTCCCCTGTGCTCCACAGAATGTAATGCAATGCAATGCACATTGCACTGCATTACATTCTTTCCCAGCCCCGATGGCGGGGTAAATTGTCAATGGGGACCCGGAACTGACAGAACACGTTACTTCCAGGTCAACAACTAGAAGGGGAGGAGAGTGGGCATGTGTTTGCTTTCCTCCCACATCTGTACCTGCTCTGCTGGTCCTCAGCCCACAGATGGGCATGTAGAGCCTGGCATACATAGCAGGGCGGCGGCGGTGCACGGGTCGCAGAGAGCATTTGGGCGGCAGCCCAGGCGCCAAGATGAAACTACCTGTTGCCATCGCGACCTGGGGTTCGTCAAGCCCTGGTTTAGATATGCTTTAGGCCTCATGCACATTAGTGTCACAAACAGAGTATTAAGATTCATAAAGCAAACATTCTTGAATAGATCTGAATGCAAACAATGGTTTTCTATGGAAAAACAAATAGAAGGCACCGCCATCTAATTGTAATCATTTAAAGCGGTTATATACCCTATAAAAAAAAAAAACTTGCAATACAATGGCATAATTTGCTAGTATGCATTGCATACTAGCACATTATGAAATACTTAGAAAACAAACAGAAGGTGCCTCTAAGTGCAGAAAACAAAAGGGTTTTATTGCCAAAGGATAAAAATGCACTTACTAGCATTAAAATAAACCGGGCTCATCATAGGATGTGGCAAGAAATCCAAGTGACAGGTGGTCCCAGGGGAGGTCCAATGTGCAGCTTGATGGTGGAGATCCCAACCGACAAGCAGAGGGGGGCCGCAGGAGAAAGAACAAGGAACGACGGCCATGCTGCCCGGACCAGCGTGGAACATAAATGCCAGGAAGTGATGTCAAAAGGGCGGTATGAGTTTCGGAGCGTCGATTGGCTCCTTCTTCATAATTCAGACACATGGCCGTGTCTTTATATACTGGGATAACAGCAGCCCGGCCGGAATGTAGATTTGTACATAAAAGGCATAAGTAAAAGCAGCATTCTTGTCGAGATTACTTTGGGAATCATTCTTATCCTGGAGTCTTTTTTTGCCATTGGGATCCGCTTCTATCACACTGTACAGTCCCATCTGGTCCCAGCTCAACATCACTTGGCTCGGAGGCAAGCTACTTTTCCCTGCTTTAGAATTGTCTCCATTTTCCTCAGTCAGTATAATCTTCTCACCATCTCCATAATACAAATGTCATCCTACAACTTGAAACAGCATATTATACATTTATATATTATAAAAGACTGTACATTGTTTTAATACTAGAAACTGATTCTCAGGCTCAGCTAATTCTGCTACTTGGGAAAAATATCTTACAAAGCCACAAAGCAAGAGGCACAATTAATGGTCCCTACAATGCTCTGTATGCTCACTGCTCAGAAGCTAGACCTGGGATGGGCCATCAAAGGAGCTGTCTGTCTAGGAATTGGATATGCACAAACCAACTCTTGGAGAGAAGAGACCACCTTTTTCTTTCTGCTTCAATATTTCTCATTCCAACCACAGCATGAAGGGTGTACAGTTGGCCTCAACAAGTGGAAATTAAGATTTGTAACATCAATAATTAGTGTCTCAGGTCTTGTGTTCCAAAAAGCAATATGAAACAATGCTGTCACGCCGAGCGCTCCGGGTCCTGCAGCGTCCCCGGAGCACTCGAGGCGTGCTGCGGGTAGCGGCGCTCCGGTCACCTTCCCCGACCATGAGCACCGCTCCCCCGCATCTCACACACAGTCGGTCCGCGCGGCGGGACGCTCCCGTCCGCGGACTCCACTCACCTCCCGCTCGGCTCCCACCCTGGCTTCCTCCCGGCGCGCGCGGCCCCGCTCCCTAGGGCGCGCGCGCGCCGCTGCTCTGAAATTTAAAGGGCCAGTGCACCACTAATTGGTGTCTGACCCAATCAGCCCAAAACATATAAAAACCCACTTCCCCTTCCTGTCCTTGCCGGATCTTGTTGCCTTTTGTGCCTTGAGAAAGCGTTTGGTGTATTTTCCCTACCTGTGTATCAGACCTTCTGCCGTTGCCCCTGACTACGAACCGTTGCCGCCTGCCTTGACCTTCTGCTTCGTCTGACCCTGCCTTTGCCTTGTCCTTCTGTACCACGCCTGAATCAGCTGTCCGTGAGGTTGAGCCGTTACCGGAGGATACGACCTGGTTGCTACCGCCGCAGCAAGTCCATCCCGCCTTGCGACGGGCTCTGGTGAAAACCAGTAGCAACTTAGAACCGGTCCCCTGGTACGGTCCACACCATTCCCTCACTGACACGGAGGATCCACCCCTAGTGTCTTCTTTGGTCGCCTGTCCGGACCCTAACAGTAGATCCGGCCATGGATCCCGCTAATGTGCCCCTGCCTAGTCTCGCTGACATCACTACCGTGGTTGCCCAGCAGTCCCAGCGGATTGCTCAGCAAGGTCAACAGTTGGCACAGTTGACCGCCATGCTGCAGCAGCTTCTTCCAGCACGGCAGCAGCCGCCTGCTTCTGCTTCTGCTTCCGCTCCACCTCCGCAGTCGGTGGCCGCCGCCTCCACTAGAGTCCGTTTGTCTCTCCCGGACAAGTTTGATGGGGATTCTAAGATGTGCCGGGGGTTCTTGTCCCAATGTTCCCTGCACCTGGAGATGTTGGCCGACCAGTTTCCTACGGAACGGTCTAAGGTGGCCTTCATGGTCAGTTTACTGTCTGGGAAGGCCTTGGCCTGGGCCACGCCGCTCTGGGACCGCAACGATCCTGCCACTGTCTCCGTCCAGTCCTTCGTTTCTGAAGTCCGCAGTGTCTTCGAGGAACCTGCCCGTGCCTCATCAGCAGAAACAGCCTTGCTAAACCTCGTCCAAGGAGACGCTACAGTAGGCGAATATGCTATACAGTTTCGCACGCTGGCCTCCGAATTGACCTGGAACAACGATGCCCTCTGCGCGACTTTTAAAAAAGGTTTATCCAGCCATATCAAGGATTCTCTGGCCGAACGAGAGATACCTGACTCCCTGACGGAACTCATCCAGTTGGCTACTCGCATAGATATGCGCTTCATTGAAAGACGTCAGGAACTTCGCCAAGAAAAGAATCTTGTTCGCAACAGGCGATATCTACGCTTGGCACCTCTCTTCCAGCAGCCTTTGCAGCCGGTTACTGTGCCTTCCGCCGAGGAGGCCATGCAAGTGGATCGGGCTCGCCTGACCCAGCAAGAAAGGTCTCGCCGGAGGAACGAGAATTTATGCTTATACTGTGCGAGTTCCGAACACTTCTTAAAGGACTGTCCAGTTCGTCCTCAGTGTCAGGGAAACGCTCGTACCTAGTGAACGTGGGAGAGGCGGCGCTGGGTGTAAATTCTTCCTCTCCACGCTTGATTGTTCCAGTACGGATTTCTTCTGCCGCTAAAGTCTCCTTCCCTGCAGAGGTCTTCTTGGACTCTGGTTCTGCAGGAAACTTCATTAAAGCCTCCTTCATCAACCGCTTTAGCATTCCTGTGATCCGTCTCGTCAAGCCCTTCTTCATTACTACAGTTAACGGAGAGAATCTGAACTGTACCGTGCATTATCGCACAGAACCCGTGCTCATGACCATAGGGGTCCTCCACCAAGAGACGATTGAATTTTTTGTTCTACTGAACTGCACCTCTGACGTCCTTCTTGGCTTGCCCTGGCTCCAGCGCCACTCTCCTACCCTCGACTGGTCCTCTGGGGACATTAAATCATGGGGGCCTACCTGCCACACTCGTTGCCTCAAGTCGGTACCTACTAGACAAGTCTCCGTCTCCTCTCCATTGCTCGGCCTTCCTAAGGCCTATCAGGACTTTACTGACGTCTTTTGCAAGAAACAGGCGGAGGTCTTACCACCACATAGACCCTATGACTGTCCCATTGATTTGCTTCCCGGTACCACACCACCCCGTGGCAGGATTTACCCTCTCTCCATTCCTGAAACCAAGGCCATGTCGGAGTACGTTCAGGAGAACCTCAAGAAAGGTTTCATCAGGAAGTCTTCTTCTCCTGCCGGAGCAGGATTTTTCTTTGTTGCCAAGAAGGATGGGTCACTACGCCCATGTATTGACTACTGCGGTCTTAACAAAATAACGGTAAAGAATCGCTACCCTTTGCCTCTCATCTCGGAGCTCTTTGACCGTCTGCGCGGAGCAAAGGTCTTCACTAAGCTTGACCTCAGGGGCGCTTATAATCTCATCAGAATCCGTGAAGGAGATGAGTGGAAAACCGCTTTTAATACCAGAGATGGCCACTTTGAGTATCTCGTCATGCCTTTCGGCCTGTGCAACGCTCCTGCAGTCTTTCAAGACTTTGTCAACGAGATCTTCCGGGACATGTTGTATACCTGTGTAGTGGTCTATCTTGACGACATTCTAATCTTCTCCTCCACCCTGGAGGAACACCGTCGCCATGTTCGTCAAGTGCTCCAGCGCCTTTGTGTCAACCATCTTTACGCCAAAATGGAAAAATGTCTTTTTGAACGTAGCTGTCTTCCGTTTCTGGGATACCTAGTTTCTGGACAAGGTCTTCAAATGGACCCCGACAAACTCTCTGCAGTCTTGGATTGGCCACGCCCCTCAGGACTTCGCTCTATTCAGCGCTTCCTTGGATTCGCCAATTACTACCGCCAGTTTGTTCCCCACTTCTCCACTATCGTGGCGCCTATTGTGGCACTAACCAAGAAAGAAGCAAATCCGAAATCCTGGCCTCCCCAAGCTGAAGAAGCCTTTACTCGCCTTAAGGCCGCCTTCGCCTCCGCTCCAGTCTTGAATAGGCCCGATCCTCTGAAACCATTCTTCCTGGAGGTGGATGCCTCCTCTGTTGGAGCCGGAGCGGTCCTTCTTCAAAAGTCTGCTAAAGGAAAAAACGTCACATGCGGCTTCTTCTCAAAAACTTTTTCCCCTCCTGAAAAGAACTATGCCATTGGAGATCGTGAACTACTAGCCATTAAGTTGGTACTAGAAGAATGGAGACATCTCTTGGAAGGATCCCTTCATCCTATCACCATCTACACTGACCACAAAAATCTCTCATACCTTCAGTCTGCCCAGCGCCTTAATCCTCGCCAGGCCAGGTGGTCATTGTTCTTTGCCCGATTTACTTTCCAAATCCATTTTCATCCTGCTGATAAGAACATTAGGGCGGATGCCCTATCACGCTCCTCCGATGCCTCCGAAGATGAAACCGTTCCTCAACACATCATTCCTCCTGAGTGTCTAATTTCAACTGCCCCTGCTTCACTGGCACCAGTTCCTCCACGTCTTCGCCTCCGGACTCTCAAATGGGGTCACTCCTCTCACCAGGCGGGTCACGCTGGAATTAAAAAGACGACTCAGCTAATTGCCAGACACTATTGGTGGCCTTCCTTTGAGAAAGACGTAACGGAGTTCGTTCGGGCCTGTACTGTCTGCGCACGGGACAAAACTCCCCGCCAGAAGCCTGCAGGTCTTCTCCTCCCTCTGCCAGTGCCTGAACAGCCTTGGTCCCACATAGCAATGGACTTCGTCACTGACCTTCCCGTATCCCATGGCAACACAGTCATATGGGTGGTTGTTGACAGGTTTTCCAAAATGGCACATTTTGTCCCGCTTCCTGGTCTCTCTTCTGCGCCACAGCTGGCGAAGCAATTCTTTTTGCACATTTTTCGTCTCCATGGTCTTCCAACGTATATCGTCTCCAATAGAGGCGTTCAGTTTATCTCAAAATTTTGGAGAGCTCTCTGCACCCAATTAAAAATCAAATTGAACTTTTCTTCCGCCTACCACCCTCAGTCCAATGGACAAGTGGAGAGGGTTAACCAGATCCTTGGTGACTATCTGCGACACTTCGTCTCCTCCCGTCAGGATGATTGGGTCGACCTGTTGCCCTGGGCCGAATTTTCATATAACTTTAGAGACTCTGAGTCATCCACCAAATCTCCATTTTTTGTGGTGTACGGCCGTCACCCGCTGCCCCCCCCTCCCTGTTCCTACCTCTTCTGGAGTTCCTGCCGTTGATGCCTTGACCCTGGACTTCTCCTCCATCTGGAAAGAGACTCAAAAGTCGCTCACCCTGGCCTCTTCTCGCATGAAGAGACATGCAGATAGGAAAAGAAGAATTCCTCCTGGCTTTGCCCCTGGGGACAGAGTGTGGCCAAATACATCCGGTTTCGGGTCCCCAGCTACAAACTGGGTCCGCGTTATCTCGGGCCTTTTAAAATCAAAAGCCAAATTAATGCTGTCTTTTACAAACTCCATCTTCCTCCCTCTCTTCGTATTCATAACTCCTTTCATGTATCCCTCCTCAAACCCCTCATTCTTAACCGATTTTCCTCCAAGGTCATCGTTCCGGCTCCTGTCTCTGGGTCCTCTGACGTCTTCTCGGTGAAAGACATCCTCGCCTCCAAGGTCGTCAGAGGTAAAACATTTTTTCTTGTTGACTGGGAGAATTGTGGTCCCGAAGAGAGGTCATGGGAGCCCGAGTCCAATATCCTCGACAAAGAGCTCATCCACAGATTCCTGGGCTCCAAAAAGAGGGGGAGACCAAAGGGGGGGGAGGTACTGTCACGCTGAGCGCTCCGGGTCCTGCAGCTTCCCCGGAGCACTCGAGGCGTGCTGCGGGTAGCGGCTCTCCGGTCACCTTCCCCGACCGTGAGCACCGCTCCCCCGCATTTCACACACAGTCGGTCTGCGCGGCGGGATGTTCCCGTCCGCGGACTCCACTCACCTCCCGCTCGGCTCCCGCCCTGGCTTCCTCCCGGCGCGTGCGGCCCCGCTCCCTAGGGCGCGCGCGCCGCAGCTCTGAAACTTAAAGGGCCAGTGCACCACTAATTGGTGCCTGACCCAATCAGCCCAAAACATACAAAAACCCGCTTCCCCTTCCTGTCCTTGCCGGATCTTGTTGCCTTTTGTGCATTGAGAAAGCGTTTGGTGTATTTTCCCTGCCTGTGTATCAGACCTTCTGCCATTGCCCCTGACTACAAACCGTTGCCGCCTGCCTTGACCTTCTGCTTCGTCTGACCCTGCCTTTGCCTTGTCCTTCTGTACCACGCCTGAATCAGCTGTCCGTGAGGTTGAGCCGTTACCGGAGGATACGACCTGGTTGCTACCGCCGCAGCAAGTCCATTCCGCCTTGCGGCGGGCTCTGGTGAAAACCAGTAGCAACTTAGAACCGGTCCCCTGGTACGGTCCACGCCATTCCCTCACTGACACAGAGGATCCACCCCTAGTGTCTTCTTTGGCCGCCAGTCCGGACCCTGACAAATGCTATGGAAGATATGCTCTAGAAGGCACTTTCCACACGGTGCTCCGCTCCCAGCTGAAGCCTGATAAGGAGAAACGCGTCGGGGGGAGTAGCCACGCCATCACGCCACACCACATGTTCCGCACTGCAGGCGGTCACGTTTGGTACACTTGGAACCATTGTTTATGCTCAGTTCCTTCCACTTGCCATGTAAGTGTGTTTCTTTTTTAATAAAGTTTTTTTTGAAAGGATAATGCAATATTAGCACTTTATATCTTTTGTTATGGGGGAGCTACATTAGAGTACAGTATCGCCAGCCACATCGGTGAGTTGGATATGGTGGAGTGGAGAAACATTCATCCCACGCATTGAAGCCTCCATTGGATACCCTCTATCTGGTGCATCCATATAAAAATCAGTGGTTTATGTCTACCCTCTACATACTTCTGGTAAAAAGTTTGCACTACCAACGAGGTGTCACCTCACTTGATTTCATTTGTTCACGTGTGGAAAGTGCCTATTCACCAATAAGGCTCACTGTTTAGTGTTATCTGGTAAGAGGCTATTTCTTCTATTTCACCCTCACATATCAGTCTGAGATTAGCAAGATTGAAGATCCACTATTGATGGAAGCTTGATCTTTGGCTATTTGAGATTATCTGGATCAATTGGAGGACTGTATATATATTTTTTCACGATTGTTATAAATTATGTTTTTGCATAAAGAATTTTCACATATGGTTTTTCACACTGTATGAAGATCACCATAATATTTGGGTCATCCCAGATGTCATATGTTTAATATTTATGATTGTGTTGAGCGCACTATACCTTTTTTCACTGCTATATAATATTCCCAAAAAAAAAAAATTAAAAAAATCAAATTTTTTTAACATTTTTAGGCCAATTTGTTTTCTGCTACATATTTCTGGTAAGAAAATCGCAATAAGCGTATTTTGATTGGTTTGCGCAAAAGTTATCGCGTCTACTAACTACGGGAAAGATTTATGTAATTTTTATTGTTTTTTTTTTTTACTAGTAATGGCGGCAATCTGCGATTTTTTGCGGGACTGCAACATTGCAGTGGACAGATTGGACCCCTGACTGAAATTTTTGACACTTTTGGGGGGACCAGTGACATTACTACAGTAATCAGTGCTAAAAATATGCACTGTTACTGTAATAATGACACTGGCAGGGAAGGGGTTAACATTATGGGTGATCAAGGGATTAAATGTGAGCCTAGGGGAGTGATTCTTTATTTTATTTTTTAATATGTTTATTAATTTTCCAAAATACAAATCACACACTAAAATAATTTCATCCAATTACATTTTCACCCATTGTCTCCCCTTTACCGTCCCATACTCCCCCTTCCCTTCCCGCCCTATCCATCATTATCATCCTCCCTCCCTCCCCTCCACTTAGTATATTCCCTTGTTTTCTTGAAATAATTCCAATCCTCCCGGATGTTCACCCATTCCTCCATCTCATATTCTTCCCCATTTCTTAAATATTCAATCGTTCTTATTTTCTCTACCCTATTGATCTGATACCCTACTGTCGGGGCCTCCTCTTTCTGCCAAAACAGAGGAATCAGACCTTCTGTAGCATTCATTAGGTGCGGTATCAGGGTTATTTTATATTGTTTTACTGAATTCTTTATACCATGAAATAGGCAAAACCAAGGCTCTCCCGGGGCTTCAATATTCATAACCTTTTTAATTTGAGCTAAAACTTCCTTCCAATACTGTTTTATTTTAGGGCAATCCCACCATATGTGTGCCATTGTACCGACTTCCTCACATCCCCTCCAACAATATTTTGATTTCTCCTTCTGGTAATTATGGGCTTTATCTGGCGTATTATACCATCTAGCAAGGCATTTGTAGTTCATTTCCGCTGTATTCATATCTAGTGCGGAACCGTGTATCAACCTCAAACTTTTTCTCAAGTGAAAATCCACCCTCTGTGTTCCCAATTCCCCTTCCCATTTTTCTATGAAAGGCGGTACTGTCGGTGCCACTGTTGTCACCAAAATTTTATAAATATTTGAGATGCCATTCTTGCTCCCCTCCGAGACACAAATTTTCTCAAAAGGCAGCAACTCATCTTCTGTTCTTAGTGGTTTTGGTAATGATGCCACAAAGTGTTTCAACTGACAGTATCGGCACTCATCTATTTTCCATTTTTTTTGTTTTAACTCCCCCATTGTGCGTATTTTTCCTTTATCCAAAATATCTTTTAATCATATATCCTCCCCTCCCATCCAATTTCCCCATACTTTTTCCTGTCCTGGTGGAAAAAAACTTGTGTCTTTTAGTGGGCTCAATGGTGAATTATGTTTCCATTTTTCTTTTTTGTGATTTAAATCCAAAACTCTCAGTGCCTGGTGTGTAATCATATGTGTATTTGTGTTTAATTTTCTATATTGAGGTTGTATCCACATAATTTTACCTAAATTTGAATTACTTAAAGTGTATTCTATATTTACCCAACTCTTTCCACTTTTTACCTTTCCCCACTCCATAACTCGTGCAAGTAGTGTCACATAATAGTACTTTTTGAAGTCTGGTACCGCTAATCCTCCCTGATTTTTGCCTTTCGTTAACACCACGTATTGTATTCTGGGTTTTCCTTTTTTCCATATAAATTTAGTTATTAGGGACTTTAAGATCCTAAAATATGTTTGGGGAATCGGTATTGGCAGCATTTGATATTTATATGCTATTCTTGGTAATATTGCCATTTTTATGATGTTAATTCTTCCTATCCATGACAGGGCTCTAAACGAGAGCCTATTCATTTCTGTTCTTATTTTGTTTCACAATGGTATATAATTTACTTTATATAATTTCTCTGGGGTTACTGTTAGTTGAATTCCTAAATATTTCAGTTCAGATTTTCTCCATACAAAGGGAAATTCTCGTTTTAGCGCTTCTTCCTCTTGATGTTTTATTTTAATGCTTAATATTTTTGATTTTGCTAGGTTAATTTTTAAATTAGACAATTCTCCATAATTTTTTAAGATTTTCATCACATTTGGCAAAGTTATCCTAGATCTAGATATGTACAGCAAAACGTCATCCGCAAAAGCGACGACCTTGTGCTCCACCTCACCTACTTCTATCCCCCTTACATTGGGGTTTCCCCTTATTGTTGCCAGAAGGGGCTCTAGGGAGAGGACAAACGGCATCGGCGATAGCGGACACCGCTGCCTTGTGCCGTTATACAATTCAAATTGCTCTGAGTGGGTCCCATTTATCTTTACTCTGGCTGTAGGTTGGCTATATAATGATCTTATCCAAGCCATCATCCTCACTCCAATTCCGAATTCCTCCAGGGTTCTTAGCATGAATTCCCAGCTAACCCTGTCGAATGCTTTTTCCACATCTATCGACAGTATCAGCTCAGGGGATCCACTCCTAGCCATCTGCTGCATCAAAAGGATTGTTCTTACTCCATTATCCCTGCCCTGTCTTCCAGGTATGAAACCTACTTGATCGTTATGGACCCACTCTGTCATCAAGTTCTTCATCCTTATTGCAAGCACTTTTGTGAAGAGTTGTATATCTGCATTTAGGAGCGAGATGGGTTTATAGCTAGAACAGATTGTAGCGTCTTTTTCCTCCTTCAATAGAACAAGGGCCTCTTTACTCATTTTATACTGCTGCCCCAATCCGTTAATATAATCTTTTAATTTGGGTATCAACAGTTCTTTAAACCTTTTATAATAGTTCACTGTAAGCCCATCTGGCCCTGGGCTCTTGCCTGAAGTTGTTTCTTGTAGGGCTTTTCCTAACTCTTCCTCTGTAATCGGGTCTTCCAACTGATCGAATTGTTCCTTCTGAACTTTAAGCATCTTCCCTTCACTCAGATATTTCTTAATTTTCTCTGTTCTGTTGAGTCCTATCTTACCCCCTCCTCTTTTTTAACATCATATAATCTTCCATAACACTCTTGAAACTTTCTTGCTATTTCCGATGTGGAGTACACTATTTCTAGTATTTCTGCCCCTTATCTTCTCTATGAAATTCATTGATTTCTTCTTTTTTAATACCTTTGCCAGTGTTTTCCCAATCTTATTACTCCATTGGTATCTTTTTTTTGCTATCCTACTGACCACCTGTCTGGTTTCCTGCTCCCGTAACACCTTTAATTCATCTCTTTTCATTACTAATTGATGTTAGAGCTCTATGGTCTGTAGGGGACACAAAGTGTGTTCCTGCTGAGAACCTCAATGGGTGTGCCACATCCCGATAAGTGTAGGAGAAGAAAGGGGGTTCCCCTGGGATTGGGACTTTTTAGGCACCAATAGATAAAGTTTGCAACTAGTAAGAATTATTAATAAATGTTTTAATGAAAAAAAAATTAATATATACAAAAAAAGAGAAAACATTGAAACATGCAAATATATACATAAAAACAATTGCAAGCTTGGGTGTATGTGCAATGTAACCAAAGAAACACAACCAAAAGGACCAGAAGATCCGACGCGTTTCGGGGTTCTTGAGACCCCTTCGTCAGGGATAACGCTAATGTCCTATCTGTAAGTATTCAAAAAAATAAAATGTATAATGTTCTAACAATATCATATCTATTTATACAATATATATGCACAACATATTTTGACATGTGGTTTTTACTTACAGGGTTGGTTTACACATAAGTTTAAGGCTTGCAGATTAAAAACAGGAGGAAAACTGTGATCCAAGTACTGCCAAATGCCTGAAAGGTTTTTTTCTCCTTTTTCCTTTTCCTTTAAGATGTTATGCAACCATCATAAGATGGAGAAAGGGGGGGATGGGTTTGTGATCCTCAAAAATATCCTCATTCAGGGCAGCTGGAGTCCAAAAGTAGCTTGGCTTAGCGGGACGGGTCAGACATAAGCCTGTCCATACTGCAAAAGACCATGTAAAGAAGATGTAATTGCTAAAAAAATACTGTAAATATTAGTCTCCTTTCTTAATAACAATGATATGTCACTGATAAGAAAAGAGGAACTGCCAGAACAAAAATGTATCTCCATTTAAGAGTCTCGTGAATGTCGCCATGTTTATCTTTTAACAATTTAAATTGTATATAAAGAAAAACAACAAAAATGAATAAAAAAGAAAAAAAGAAAAAAAGTTGTCAGTGAAAAACATACCATATAACCAAAAATATACACTGAGTATATATAAACCCAGTGTGGCTGTATGGCTGTGGGCAAAAGAGATACACAGCTCAAACCAAAAAGGGAGGAGCAAATGTATAATGGCATATCACAGGAGTCCAAAGAGACACCATTTGTTCTGGCAGAAAGGCACAGGGATGAGAAGCTCAACCAGTGCCACAAAAGAAGAAAAAAATTAAGAAGAAAAAAATGAAGGGATCTTTGTAGAGAGTACCTTTTAGATGACAGGGGATCAGAAATCTGCATGGACAGCCTTCTCCCAGCAATGGATCGCACAAATGATCCACGCTGGGAGCCGGTATTATAGCGTCCATGCAGCTGATCCCCATTAGGCAAATGACTGCAGATCACCGCCGCCAGCTGAGGGCTCCCTGGGCGGTGTCTGCCTGGTCACGGACACTGCGCCCGACGCATAGATGTGCGTCATGGCGCCGGATGTGGGCGTGATCGGCACGTCACTGCCCACCGACACGGAAATGATGTCAGCGCATCGCACAGGAAGTGCGGTCGCTGACATTCCGGGGGTGTGGCTGGCACTAGGAAGTGTCAGCAGAGTGTGTATATATCCACCCGGATGGGGGGGACATGCCAGTGATTGACAAGTCCCGCTTTCCGTGCCGGGCTGTACTGGATAGGAAAGAATGAGGGGGTCACTATTTATCATAGCATAAAAGTCTGATGTATTTGATAACAACTTAACCAGAAATCAAACCACTTTGGAATGAATTGGAATAGGTTGAGATTTAAAAATGAAAATGTCAGATTGGCAAATGAATAGGCATTTGGCAGATGGCGGGCACAGCTGTCGACCTGTTCTTTTACAATGGGCAAGATTAGAAAAACAAAATATATACATGGGCATTAGTATATACAAGGTGCATAATACAATATTACAGTATGAGACACATATAAGATGCATATGACACAATCAATTAAGGGAGATGGGATATACAAGGTGCATAATACAATATTACAGTATGAGACACATATAATAGATGCATATGACACAATCAATTAAGGGAGATGGGATACAGCACAACAATAGATGAAATTATTAGCTATTTCTCCATCCCACCCGAATGAAAACCCTCCAAAAAAGGCTTAAACGAGACTGCCTCGTTCAGCCCGGGGGGCTCAGTAGCTCTAAGTGAATATATCCATCGAAGCTCCAGCTGCAGGAGACGTTTGTTCCAGTCTCCGCCCCTGGAGCTGGGATGGATACGGTCCAACACCAAGAACTTGACCTTTGGAAAGATGCCCGCATGTACTGATGCAACGTGGCGTCCCAGGGGTAGTTCAGGATCGCATGTCTGCATGCTCCTGATATGCCTATATATGCGCCTCCAAAACTCCAATTTGGTCTTGCCCACATAAAAGCAATTACAGTTACAAAGCAGAAGGTAAACCACCCCAATGGTACGGCAGTTCGCAAAGTGCTTTGCCTGAAATTTAGTACCATTGGGTAAAATAATGTCACGTTGCACATGCATGAATTTGCAGTAATTGCAAGATCCACACATGTATGTGCCCCTGTATTTACACGGGTCAGATTTAGGTGGCTGCTTGAATTCGCTCGAAACTAATTTGTCCCTAAGTGCGGGAGCCCTCCTGTATGTAAACTGAGGTGTTTGGGGTACATGAGGGCCCAACAGAGGATCCAAAGCCAGAAGGTGCCAGTATTTGGAAACTATGTTGCGAAGATCCTGATGCTGCTGCGAATATCCTGTAATTATTCTCAGAGTGTCATCAGTTTGACGTTTTTTTGGAATCAGAAGAGTACTTCTGTCACACATTAAAGCTTTTTTGTACGCTTTTTTCAAGGTTTTGTGGGAATAACCTCTGAGCAGCAATCGACTACGCAGACCATCTGCTGCTGTTTTGTATGAGATGAGGTCAGAACAATTGCGTCGGAGGCGCAGATACTGACCAGTTGGTATAGATCGTATCAGAGGCTGGGGATGGAAACTGGTAGCATGGAGGATGGTGTTCCCCGCAGTGGGCTTACGATAAAGACCACTGCGGAGGACACCATCCTCCCCCCTGGAGATCTCCACATCAAGAAAAGTTATCCTAGATGGATCTGTGGATGAGGTAAAGGAAAGGTTGAAATTGTTCCTATTGAGTCTCTCAATACACTTATCTAGGAGGTCACAAGGACCGTCCCAGATTAAAAAAATATCATCAATGTACCGGATCCAAGTCCGGATACAGTCAGTGTACAATGAGAGAGATTCGTCCGAAAGAAAAGCCTTTTCCCACTCCCCCAGGTACAGATTGGCGTAGGATGGGGCACAACAAGTACCCATCGCTACGCCCTGCACCTGGAGGTAGTGGGAATTTTGGAACGTGAAAACATTGTGGGTGAGGATGTACTCGAGAAGAGTCACAATGAACTCACCGTAGGGGTCTAGATTGTCTTGGCCTGCGATGGTATGGCGTACAGCTGCAATTCCCTTGTGGTGGGGGATAGAGCTGTATAATGCCTCCACATCAATGGCTACTAGCAGACACTCTTGGGGAACTATGAGATCACTGATTCTTTCTAAAAAGTGAATCGTGTCTCGCGTGTACGATGGTAATTGTATAACAAATGGTTTTAGAAAGGCATCAACAAGCTTGCTGGCATTGTCCGTGATAGAACCACATCCGGATATGATGGGTCTCCCCGGAGGATGGACAGGGTCCTTATGGACCTTGGGGAGAGCGTAAAAAGTAGGTGTTATGGGGAACGAAGTACGTACGAACTCCCAAGTATCCTTAGTGATGATGTTATTTAAATACGCCCCATCTATTAGTTCATAAAATTGTAGATTATACTTCTGGACAATGTCCTGTGTAATTCTTCTATACCATTGTTGGTTTTTTAGGATCATATGGCACATGTCAATGTATTGGGTGTCGTTCATCAGAACAATGTTACCCCCCTTGTCAGCCGGCTTGATGACAATAGAGGGGTCACCAGCAAGGGTGTTGATAGCCCATCTCTGTTCAAGAGTGAAACTTCTTTTCTAAAGATCTGTGAATTATATTCATATTTTTTCCTATTTTTCTTTGGGCTTTCTTACTGGGCATTGACATATCAAGGTGTTAGAATGTCTGGATTCACTGGCGATGACTGGGAGGCACTTATGACCCAGTACATGAGTGAGTACAACCTTAAAGAATTTGTGGACACTGATTTACTCTCTTCATTTTTTCATGTATCGAAATTGCTAGAAAAGAGGTCTTCTCTTTTCTGGCATGCTAAATCCTTCAGGGATTACCTTCAAGAAAATATCAACCCCTTTGGTTTAAGAATCCAAGTGTTTCCATTACTAGAGGATTTAAGTACCACCTTCAAATCCAACTGGGAACAGTCTTTAAAAGACTGCTCTGCCTCCCTCATGAAACTCCTCATAGAGGAGTATTCAGTTAGATCCAAGAAATTGGATTCAGAAATTGCCATAATATGTGAAAAAATCCAGGCTTTCAAAACACATAGAATTTACATAGAACAAGAGACAAGGCTTAAAAAACATCTTGAGGTCTATAACAAAAGCATTCTTAGTAATAAACAAAAAAAATTAAATCGTGACAGACTCGCTTTCCAACAGGGGAAGGCATACAATTGGACACAAACTAAACATAACACTAATTCCAACAAAAAAGATCTTCCCACTAACACTTCTAACTACACTTCACAGCCAAAAACTAAAAAACTGGCTGAACGGCCAAAGAGACCACTTTCTGAGGAGTCCACGGATGTTCAGTCACTCCCAAAAAATTTTAACACTAAAAAGGGAATATTCCCAATGTTTAAACCCCCCAGCACTATTCAATCATCAATTAACACTCCTCAATCACTTCACACTTCCCAGCCCCCGCAACCTAACAATTTGTCCACAATCCAATCACCGTCTACACTATCCAGCACGGTTGATCTGTATGATCCCTCTTTTTTAGAGCTTGTTCATCAACAAGCTCTAAAACTATCTGCACCACCCCAAGTCCCAACACAACCCAGTTGATGCCTGACCCTGTGCCTGACACAGATCTTACAATCATAAACCTTTCCAATCATAGGCTATCCGAGGATGAATCCTCAATACTCAAGAAAGGCCTTAGTTTTTGCCCCAGTACTCGTCTCAATAAATTTGAATTCTTGAAAGATATACATCTTTTCGCTCGTAAGCTTAATTTCAAAACCCTGTACCAACGCCATACTGGCACAGCCCGACAGGTACCCCAGATAAGGGCCCTATCTTGGATACCCTCATATCTTTATTGGAGGAGAATGAGGATTTAATAGATCGAGTCGACCTACCATCCCTTTTAGCTGGCGTTCAACCATTGGGGACCCCCATCTCCGAATCCCATCCTACCTTAAAGAAAAAGTCGGATAAATATCCTTCCATTCAGAATGCAAATATCAATGCATTTCTGAAAATGGTATCTAAAGATTTGGACAAATTAAGAATGCAGACACTCTTGGATTCTAATATCACTCTTGAACAGAGACGGGCTATCAACACCCTTGCTGGTGACCCCTCTATTGTCATCAAGCCGGCTGACAAGGGGGGTAACATTGTTCTGATGAACGACACCCAATACATTGACATGTGCCATATGATCCTAAAAAACCAACAATGGTATAGAAGAATTACACAGGACATTGTCCAGAAGTATAATCTACAATTTTATGAACTAATAGATGGGGCGTATTTAAATAACATCATCACTAAGGATACTTGGGAGTTCGTACGTACTTCGTTCCCCATAACACCTACTTTTTACGCTCTCCCCAAGGTCCATAAGGACCCTGTCCATCCTCCGGGGAGACCCATCATATCCGGATGTGGTTCTATCACGGACAATGCCAGCAAGCTTGTTGATGCCTTTCTAAAACCATTTGTTATACAATTACCATCGTACACGCGAGACACGATTCACTTTTTAGAAAGAATCAGTGATCTCATAGTTCCCCAAGAGTGTCTGCTAGTAGCCATTGATGTGGAGGCATTATACAGCTCTATCCCCCACCACAAGGGAATTGCAGCTGTACGCCATACCATCGCAGGCCAAGACAATCTAGACCCCTACGGTGAGTTCATTGTGACTCTTCTCGAGTACATCCTCACCCACAATGTTTTCACGTTCCAAAATTCCCACTACCTCCAGGTGCAGGGCGTAGCGATGGGTACTTGTTGTGCCCCATCCTACGCCAATCTGTACCTGGGGGAGTGGGAAAAGGCTTTTCTTTCGGACGAATCTCTCTCATTGTACACTGACTGTATCCGGACTTGGATCCGGTACATTGATGATATTTTTTTAATCTGGGACGGTCCTTGTGACCTCCTAGATAAGTGTATTGAGAGACTCAATAGGAACAATTTCAACCTTTCCTTTACCTCATCCACAGATCCATCTAGGATAACTTTCTTGATGTGGAGATCTCCAGGGGGGAGGATGGTGTCCTCCGCAGTGGTCTTTATCGTAAGCCCACTGCGGGGAACACCATCCTCCATGCTACCAGTTTCCATCCCCAGCCTCTGATACGATCTATACCAACTGGTCAGTATCTGCGCCTCCGACGCAATTGTTCTGACCTCATCTCATACAAAACAGCAGCAGATGGTCTGCGTAGTCGATTGCTGCTCAGAGGTTATTCCCACAAAACCTTGAAAAAAGCGTACAAAAAAGCTTTAATGTGTGACAGAAGTACTCTTCTGATTCCAAAAAAACGTCAAACTGATGACACTCTGAGAATAATTACAGGATATTCGCAGCAGCATCAGGATCTACGCAACATAGTTTCCAAATACTGGCACCTTCTGGCTTTGGATCCTCTGTTGGGCCCTCATGTACCCCAAACACCTCAGTTTACATACAGGAGGGCTCCCGCACTTAGGGACAAATTAGTTTCGAGCGAATTCAAGCAGCCACCTAAATCTGACCCGTGTAAATACAGGGGCACATACATGTGTGGATCTTGCAATTACTGCAAATTCATGCATGTGCAACGTGACATTATTTTACCCAATGGTACTAAATTTCAGGCAAAGCACTTTGCGAACTGCCGTACCATTGGGGTGGTTTACCTTCTGCTTTGTAACTGTAATTGCTTTTATGTGGGCAAGACCAAATTGGAGTTTTGGAGGCGCATATATAGGCATATCAGGAGCATGCAGACATGCGATCCTGAACTACCCCTGGGACGCCACGTTGCATCAGTACATGCGGGCATCTTTCCAAAGGTCAAGTTCTTGGTGTTGGACCGTATCCATCCCAGCTCCAGGGGCGGAGACTGGAACAAACGTCTCCTGCAGCTGGAGCTTCGATGGATATATTCACTTAGAGCTACTGAGCCCCCCGGGCTGAACGAGGCAGTCTCGTTTAAGCCTTTTTTGGAGGGTTTTCATTCGGGTGGGATGGAGAAATAGCTAATAATTTCATCTATTGTGGTGCTGTATCCCATCTCCCTTAATTGATTGTGTCATATGCATCTATTATATGTGTCTCATACTGTAATATTGTATTATGCACCTTGTATATCCCATCTCCCTTAATTGATTGTGTCATATGCATCTTATATGTGTCTCATACTGTAATATTGTATTATGCACCTTGTATATCCCATCTCCCTTAATTGATTGTGTCATATGCATCTTATATGTGTCTCATACTGTAATATTGTATTATGCACCTTGTATATACTAATGCCCATGTATATATTTTGTTTTTCTAATCTTGCCCATTGTAAAAGAACAGGTCGACAGCTGTGCCCGCCATCTGCCAAATGCCTATTCATTTGCCAATCTGACATTTTCATTTTTAAATCTCAACCTATTCCAATTCATTCCAAAGTGGTTTGATTTCTGGTTAAGTTGTTATCAAATACATCAGACTTTTATGCTATGATAAATAGTGACCCCCTCATTCTTTCCTATCCAGTACAGCCCGGCACGGAAAGCGGGACTTGTCAATCACTGGCATGTCCCCCCCATCCGGGTGGATATATACACACTCTGCTGACACTTCCTAGTGCCAGCCACACCCCCGGAATGTCAGCGACCGCACTTCCTGTGCGATGCGCTGACATCATTTCCGTGTCGGTGGGCAGTGACGTGCCGATCACGCCCACATCCGGCGCCATGACGCACATCTATGCGTCGGGCGCAGTGTCCGTGACCAGGCAGACACCGCCCAGGGAGCCCTCAGCTGGCGGCGGTGATCTGCAGTCATTTGCCTAATGGGGATCAGCTGCATGGACGCTATAATACCGGCTCCCAGCGTGGATCATTTGTGCGATCCATTGCTGGGAGAAGGCTGTCCATGCAGATTTCTGATCCCCTGTCATCTAAAAGGTACTCTCTACAAAGATCCCTTCATTTTTTTCTTCTTAATTTTTTTCTTCTTTTGTGGCACTGGTTGAGCTTCTCATCCCTGTGCCTTTCTGCCAGAACAAATGGTGTCTCTTTGGACTCCTGTGATATGCCATTATACATTTGCTCCTCCCTTTTTGGTTTGAGCTGTGTATCTCTTTTGCCCACAGCCATACAGCCACACTGGGTTTATATATACTCAGTGTATATTTTTGGTTATATGGTATGTTTTTCACTGACAACTTTTTTTCTTTTTTTCTTTTTTATTCATTTTTGTTGTTTTTCTTTATATACAATTTAAATTGTTAAAAGATAAACATGGCGACATTCACGAGACTCTTAAATGGAGATACATTTTTGTTCTGGCAGTTCCTCTTTTCTTATCAGTGACATATCATTGTTATTAAGAAAGGAGACTAATATTTACAGTATTTTTTTTAGCAATTACATCTTCTTTACATGGTCTTTTGCAGTATGGACAGGCTTATGTCTGACCCGTCCCGCTAAGCCAAGCTACTTTTGGACTCCAGCTGCCCTGAATCAGGATATTTTTGAGGATCACAAACCCATCCCCCCCTTTCTCCATCTTATGATGGTTGCATAACATCTTAAAGGAAAAGGAAAAAGGAGAAAAAAACCTTTCAGGCATTTGGCAGTACTCGGATCACAGTTTTCCTCCTGTTTTTAATCTGCAAGCCTTAAACTTATGTGTAAACCAACCCTGTAAGTAAAAACCACATGTCAAAATATGTTGTGCATATATATTGTATAAATAGATATGATATTGTTAGAACATTATACATTTTATTTTTTTGAATACTTACAGATAGGACATTAGCGTTATCCCTGACGAAGGGGTCTCAAGAACCCCGAAACGCGTCGGATCTTCTGGTCCTTTTGGTTGTGTTTCTTTGGTTACATTGCACATACACCCGAGCTTGCAATTGTTTTTATGTATATATTTGCATGTTTCAATGTTTTCTCTTTTTTTGTATATATTAATTTTTTTTTCATTAAAACATTTATTAATAATTCTTACTAGTTGCAAACTTTATCTATTGGTGCCTAAAAAGTCCCAATCCCAGGGGAACCCCCTTTCTTCTCCTACACTTATCGGGATGTGGCACACCCATTGAGGTTCTCAGCAGGAACACACTTTGTATTGTATTTTCGGTAGTAGATACCACTTTCCCCGCCCGTTCCTGCTGACTCCCTCAGTAGCTGACCATATGGTGGAGATTTATATCTTCCACACTTTGGTTCAGCTAAAGAAATTCTGTTTTTGTCTGTTTGAATGATATATCAACAAAAACTTCTTTTCTAAAGATCTGTGAATTATATTCATATTTTTTCCTATTTTTCTTTGGGCTTTCTTACTGGGCATTGACATATCAAGGTGTTAGAATGTCTGGATTCACTGGCGATGACTGGGAGGCACTTATGACCCAGTACATGAGTGAGTACAACCTTAAAGAATTTGTGGACACTGATTTACTCTCTTCATTTTTTCATCTATCGAAATTGCTAGAAAAGAGGTCTTCTCTTTTCTAACATGCTAAATCCTTCAGGGATTACCTTCAAGAAAATATCAACCCCTTTGGTTTAAGAATCCAAGTGTTTCCATTACTAGAGGATTTAAGTACCACCTTCAAATCCAACTGGGAACAGTCTTTAAAAGACTGCTCTGCCTCCCTCATGAAACTCCTCATAGAGGAGTATTCAGTTAGATCCAAGAAATTGGATTCAGAAATTGCCATAATATGTGAAAAAATCCAGGCTTTCAAAACACATAGAATTTACATAGAACAAGAGACAAGGCTTAAAAAACATCTTGAGGTCTATAACAAAAGCATTCTTAGTAATAAACAAAAAAAATTAAATCGTGACAGACTCGCTTTCCAACAGGGGAAGGCATACAATTGGACACAAACTAAACATAACACTAATTCCAACAAAAAAGATCTTCCCACTAACACTTCTAACTACACTTCACAGCCAAAAACTAAAAAACTGGCTGAACGGCCAAAGAGACCACTTTCTGAGGAGTCCACGGATGTTCAGTCCCTCCCAAAAAAATTTAACACTAAAAAGGGAATATTCCCAATGTTCAAACCCCCCAGCACTAATCAATCATCAATTAACACTCCTCAATCACTTCACACTTCCCAGCCCCCGCAACCTAACAATTTGTCCACAATCCAATCACCGTCTACACTATCCAGCACGGTTGATCTGTATGATCCCTCTTTTTTAGAGCTTGTTCATCAACAAGCTCTAAAACTATCTGCACCACCCCAAGTCCCAACACAACCCAGTTGATGCCTGACCCTGTGCCTGACACAGATCTTACAATCATAAACCTTTCCAATCATAGGCTATCCGAGGATGAATCCTCAATACTCAAGAAAGGCCTTAGTTTTTGCCCCAGTACTCGTCTCAATAAATTTGAATTCTTGAAAGATATACATCTTTTCGCTCGTAAGCTTAATTTCAAAACCCTGTACCAACGCCATACTGGCACAGCCCCGACAGGTACCCCAGATAAGGGCCCTATCTTGGATACCCTCATATCTTTATTGGAGGAGAATGAGGATTTAATAGATCGAGTCGACCTACCATCCCTTTTAGCTGGCGTTCAACCATTGGGGACCCCCATCTCCGAATCCCATCCTACCTTAAAGAAAAAGTCGGATAAATATCCTTCCATTCAGAATGCAAATATCAATGCATTTCTGAAAATGGTATCTAAAGATTTGGACAAATTAAGAATGCAGACACTCTTGGATTCTAATATCACTCTTGAACAGAGACGGGCTATCAACACCCTTGCTGGTGACCCCTCTATTGTCATCAAGCCGGCTGACAAGGGGGGTAACATTGTTCTGATGAACGACACCCAATACATTGACATGTGCCATATGATCCTAAAAAACCAACAATGGTATAGAAGAATTACACAGGACATTGTCCAGAAGTATAATCTACAATTTTATGAACTAATAGATGGGGCGTATTTAAATAACATCATCACTAAGGATACTTGGGAGTTCGTACGTACTTCGTTCCCCATAACACCTACTTTTTACGCTCTCCCCAAGGTCCATAAGGACCCTGTCCATCCTCCGGGGAGACCCATCATATCCGGATGTGGTTCTATCACGGACAATGCCAGCAAGCTTGTTGATGCCTTTCTAAAACCATTTGTTATACAATTACCACCGTACACGCGAGACACGATTCACTTTTTAGAAAGAATCAGTGATCTCATAGTTCCCCAAGAGTGTCTGCTAGTAGCCATTGATGTGGAGGCATTATACAGCTCTATCCCCCACCACAAGGGAATTGCAGCTGTACGCCATACCATCGCAGGCCAAGACAATCTAGACCCCTACGGTGAGTTCATTGTGACTCTTCTCGAGTACATCCTCACCCACAATGTTTTCACGTTCCAAAATTCCCACTACCTCCAGGTGCAGGGCGTAGCGATGGGTACTTGTTGTGCCCCATCCTACGCCAATCTGTACCTGGGGGAGTGGGAAAAGGCTTTTCTTTCGGACGAATCTCTCTCATTGTACACTGACTGTATCCGGACTTGGATCCGGTACATTGATGATATTTTTTTAATCTGGGACGGTCCTTGTGACCTCCTAGATAAGTGTATTGAGAGACTCAATAGGAACAATTTCAACCTTTCCTTTACCTCATCCAGAGATCCATCTAGGATAACTTTTCTTGATGTGGAGATCTCCAGGGGGGAGGATGGTGTCCTCCGCAGTGGTCTTTATCGTAAGCCCACTGCGGGGAACACCATCCTCCATGCTACCAGTTTCCATCCCCAGCCTCTGATACGATCTATACCAACTGGTCAGTATCTGCGCCTCCGACGCAATTGTTCTGACCTCATCTCATACAAAACAGCAGCAGATGGTCTGCGTAGTCGATTGCTGCTCAGAGGTTATTCCCACAAAACCTTGAAAAAAGCGTACAAAAAAGCTTTAATGTGTGACAGAAGTACTCTTCTGATTCCAAAAAAACGTCAAACTGATGACACTCTGAGAATAATTACAGGATATTCGCAGCAGCATCAGGATCTACGCAACATAGTTTCCAAATACTGGCACCTTCTGGCTTTGGATCCTCTGTTGGGCCCTCATGTACCCCAAACACCTCAGTTTACATACAGGAGGGCTCCCGCACTTAGGGACAAATTAGTTTCGAGCGAATTCAAGCAGCCACCTAAATCTGACCCGTGTAAATACAGGGGCACATACATGTGTGGATCTTGCAATTACTGCAAATTCATGCATGTGCAACGTGACATTATTTTACCCAATGGTACTAAATTTCAGGCAAAGCACTTTGCGAACTGCCGTACCATTGGGGTGGTTTACCTTCTGCTTTGTAACTGTAATTGCTTTTATGTGGGCAAGACCAAATTGGAGTTTTGGAGGCGCATATATAGGCATATCAGGAGCATGCAGACATGCGATCCTGAACTACCCCTGGGACGCCACGTTGCATCAGTACATGCGGGCATCTTTCCAAAGGTCAAGTTCTTGGTGTTGGACCGTATCCATCCCAGCTCCAGGGGCGGAGACTGGAACAAACGTCTCCTGCAGCTGGAGCTTCGATGGATATATTCACTTAGAGCTACTGAGCCCCCCGGGCTGAACGAGGCAGTCTCGTTTAAGCCTTTTTTGGAGGGTTTTCATTCGGGTGGGATGGAGAAATAGCTAATAATTTCATCTATTGTTGTGCTGTATCCCATCTCCCTTAATTGATTGTGTCATATGCATCTATTATATGTGTCTCATACTGTAATATTGTATTATGCACCTTGTATATCCCATCTCCCTTAATTGATTGTGTCATATGCATCTTATATGTGTCTCATACTGTAATATTGTATTATGCACCTTGTATATACTAATGCCCATGTATATATTTTGTTTTTCTAATCTTGCCCATTGTAAAAGAACAGGTCGACAGCTGTGCCCGCCATCTGCCAAATGCCTATTCATTTGCCAATCTGACATTTTCATTTTTAAATCTCAACCTATTCCAATTCATTCCAAAGTGGTTTGATTTCTGGTTAAGTTGTTATCAAATACATCAGACTTTTATGCTATGATAAATAGTGACCCCCTCATTCTTTCCTATCCAGTACAGCCCGGCACGGAAAGCGGGACTTGTCAATCACTGGCATGTCCCCCCCATCCGGGTGGATATATACACACTCTGCTGACACTTCCTAGTGCCAGCCACACCCCCGGAATGTCAGCGACCGCACTTCCTGTGCGATGCGCTGACATCATTTCCGTGTCGGTGGGCAGTGACGTGCCGATCACGCCCACATCCGGCGCCATGACGCACATCTATGCGTCGGGCGCAGTGTCCGTGACCAGGCAGACACCGCCCAGGGAGCCCTCAGCTGGCGGCGGTGATCTGCAGTCATTTGCCTAATGGGGATCAGCTGCATGGACGCTATAATACCGGCTCCCAGCGTGGATCATTTGTGCGATCCATTGCTGGGAGAAGGCTGTCCATGCAGATTTCTGATCCCCTGTCATCTAAAAGGTACTCTCTACAAAGATCCCTTCATTTTTTTCTTCTTAATTTTTTTCTTCTTTTGTGGCACTGGTTGAGCTTCTCATCCCTGTGCCTTTCTGCCAGAACAAATGGTGTCTCTTTGGACTCCTGTGATATGCCATTATACATTTGCTCCTCCCTTTTTGGTTTGAGCTGTGTATCTCTTTTGCCCACAGCCATACAGCCACACTGGGTTTATATATACTCAGTGTATATTTTTGGTTATATGGTATGTTTTTCACTGACAACTTTTTTTCTTTTTTTCTTTTTTATTCATTTTTGTTGTTTTTCTTTATATACAATTTAAATTGTTAAAAGATAAACATGGCGACATTCACAAGACTCTTAAATGGAGATACATTTTTGTTCTGGCAGTTCCTCTTTTCTTATCAGTGACATATCATTGTTATTAAGAAAGGAGACTAATATTTACAGTATTTTTTTAGCAATTACATCTTCTTTACATGGTCTTTTGCAGTATGGACAGGCTTATGTCTGACCCGTCCCGCTAAGCCAAGCTACTTTTGGACTCCAGCTGCCCTGAATCAGGATATTTTTGAGGATCACAAACCCATCCCCCCCTTTCTCCATCTTATGATGGTTGCATAACATCTTAAAGGAAAAGGAAAAAGGAGAAAAAAACCTTTCAGGCATTTGGCAGTACTTGGATCACAGTTTTCCTCCTGTTTTTAATCTGCAAGCCTTAAACTTATGTGTAAACCAACCCTGTAAGTAAAAACCACATGTCAAAATATGTTGTGCATATATATTGTATAAATAGATATGATATTGTTAGAACATTATACATTTTATTTTTTTGAATACTTACAGATAGGACATTAGCGTTATCCCTGACGAAGGGGTCTCAAGAACCCCGAAACGCGTCGGATCTTCTGGTCCTTTTGGTTGTGTTTCTTTGGTTACATTGCACATACACCCGAGCTTGCAATTGTTTTTATGTATATATTTGCATGTTTCAATGTTTTCTCTTTTTTTGTATATATTAATTTTTTTTTCATTAAAACATTTATTAATAATTCTTACTAGTTGCAAACTTTATCTATTGGTGCCTAAAAAGTCCCAATCCCAGGGGAACCCCCTTTCTTCTCCTACACTTATCGGGATGTGGCACACCCATTGAGGTTCTCAGCAGGAACACACTTTGTATTGTATTTTCGGTAGTAGATACCACTTTCCCCGCCCGTTCCTGCTGACTCCCTCAGTAGCTGACCATATGGTGGAGATTTATATCTTCCACACTTTGGTTCAGCTAAAGAAATTCTGTTTTTGTCTGTTTGAATGATATATCAACAAAAACTTCTTTTCTAAAGATCTGTGAATTATATTCATATTTTTTCCTATTTTTCTTTGGGCTTTCTTACTGGGCATTGACATATCAAGGTGTTAGAATGTCTGGATTCACTGGCGATGACTGGGAGGCACTTATGACCCAGTACATGAGTGAGTACAACCTTAAAGAATTTGTGGACACTGATTTACTCTCTTCATTTTTTCATCTATCGAAATTGCTAGAAAAGAGGTCTTCTCTTTTCTGGCATGCTAAATCCTTCAGGGATTACCTTCAAGAAAATATCAACCCCTTTGGTTTAAGAATCCAAGTGTTTCCATTACTAGAGGATTTAAGTACCACCTTCAAATCCAACTGGGAACAGTCTTTAAAAGACTGCTCTGCCTCCCTCATGAAACTCCTCATAGAGGAGTATTCAGTTAGATCCAAGAAATTGGATTCAGAAATTGCCATAATATGTGAAAAAATCCAGGCTTTCAAAACACATAGAATTTACATAGAACAAGAGACAAGGCTTAAAAAACATCTTGAGGTCTATAACAAAAGCATTCTTAGTAATAAACAAAAAAAATTAAATCGTGACAGACTCGCTTTCCAACAGGGGAAGGCATACAATTGGACACAAACTAAACATAACACTAATTCCAACAAAAAAGATCTTCCCACTAACACTTCTAACTACACTTCACAGCCAAAAACTAAAAAACTGGCTGAACGGCCAAAGAGACCACTTTCTGAGGAGTCCACGGATGTTCAGTCCCTCCCAAAAAAATTTAACACTAAAAAGGGAATATTCCCAATGTTTAAACCCCCCAGCACTAATCAATCATCAATTAACACTCCTCAATCACTTCACACTTCCCAGCCCCCGCAACCTAACAATTTGTCCACAATCCAATCACCGTCTACACTATCCAGCACGGTTGATCTGTATGATCCCTCTTTTTTAGAGCTTGTTCATCAACAAGCTCTAAAACTATCTGCACCACCCCAAGTCCCAACACAACCCAGTTGATGCCTGACCCTGTGCCTGACACAGATCTTACAATCATAAACCTTTCCAATCATAGGCTATCCGAGGATGAATCCTCAATACTCAAGAAAGGCCTTAGTTTTTGCCCCAGTACTCGTCTCAATAAATTTGAATTCTTGAAAGATATACATCTTTTCGCTCGTAAGCTTAATTTCAAAACCCTGTACCAACGCCATACTGGCACAGCCCAGACAGGTACCCCAGATAAGGGCCCTATCTTGGATACCCTCATATCTTTATTGGAGGAGAATGAGGATTTAATAGATCGAGTCGACCTACCATCCCTTTTAGCTGGCGTTCAACCATTGGGGACCCCCATCTCCGAATCCCATCCTACCTTAAAGAAAAAGTCGGATAAATATCCTTCCATTCAGAATGCAAATATCAATGCATTTCTGAAAATGGTATCTAAAGATTTGGACAAATTAAGAATGCAGACACTCTTGGATTCTAATATCACTCTTGAACAGAGACGGGCTATCAACACCCTTGCTGGTGACCCCTCTATTGTCATCAAGCCGGCTGACAAGGGGGGTAACATTGTTCTGATGAACGACACCCAATACATTGACATGTGCCATATGATCCTAAAAAACCAACAATGGTATAGAAGAATTACACAGGACATTGTCCAGAAGTATAATCTACAATTTTATGAACTAATAGATGGGGCGTATTTAAATAACATCATCACTAAGGATACTTGGGAGTTCGTACGTACTTCGTTCCCCATAACACCTACTTTTTACGCTCTCCCCAAGGTCCATAAGGACCCTGTCCATCCTCCGGGGAGACCCATCATATCCGGATGTGGTTCTATCACGGACAATGCCAGCAAGCTTGTTGATGCCTTTCTAAAACCATTTGTTATACAATTACCATCGTACACGCGAGACACGATTCACTTTTTAGAAAGAATCAGTGATCTCATAGTTCCCCAAGAGTGTCTGCTAGTAGCCATTGATGTGGAGGCATTATACAGCTCTATCCCCCACCACAAGGGAATTGCAGCTGTACGCCATACCATCGCAGGCCAAGACAATCTAGACCCCTACGGTGAGTTCATTGTGACTCTTCTCGAGTACATCCTCACCCACAATGTTTTCACGTTCCAAAATTCCCACTACCTCCAGGTGCAGGGCGTAGCGATGGGTACTTGTTGTGCCCCATCCTACGCCAATCTGTACCTGGGGGAGTGGGAAAAGGCTTTTCTTTCGGACGAATCTCTCTCATTGTACACTGACTGTATCCGGACTTGGATCCGGTACATTGATGATATTTTTTTAATCTGGGACGGTCCTTGTGACCTCCTAGATAAGTGTATTGAGAGACTCAATAGGAACAATTTCAACCTTTCCTTTACCTCATCCAGAGATCCATCTAGGATAACTTTTCTTGATGTGGAGATCTCCAGGGGGGAGGATGGTGTCCTCCGCAGTGGTCTTTATCGTAAGCCCACTGCGGGGAACACCATCCTCCATGCTACCAGTTTCCATCCCCAGCCTCTGATACGATCTATACCAACTGGTCAGTATCTGCGCCTCCGACGCAATTGTTCTGACCTCATCTCATACAAAACAGCAGCAGATGGTCTGCGTAGTCGATTGCTGCTCAGAGGTTATTCCCACAAAACCTTGAAAAAAGCGTACAAAAAAGCTTTAATGTGTGACAGAAGTACTCTTCTGATTCCAAAAAAACGTCAAACTGATGACACTCTGAGAATAATTACAGGATATTCGCAGCAGCATCAGGATCTACGCAACATAGTTTCCAAATACTGGCACCTTCTGGCTTTGGATCCTCTGTTGGGCCCTCATGTACCCCAAACACCTCAGTTTACATACAGGAGGGCTCCCGCACTTAGGGACAAATTAGTTTCGAGCGAATTCAAGCAGCCACCTAAATCTGACCCGTGTAAATACAGGGGCACATACATGTGTGGATCTTGCAATTACTGCAAATTCATGCATGTGCAACGTGACATTATTTTACCCAATGGTACTAAATTTCAGGCAAAGCACTTTGCGAACTGCCGTACCATTGGGGTGGTTTACCTTCTGCTTTGTAACTGTAATTGCTTTTATGTGGGCAAGACCAAATTGGAGTTTTGGAGGCGCATATATAGGCATATCAGGAGCATGCAGACATGCGATCCTGAACTACCCCTGGGACGCCACGTTGCATCAGTACATGCGGGCATCTTTCCAAAGGTCAAGTTCTTGGTGTTGGACCGTATCCATCCCAGCTCCAGGGGCGGAGACTGGAACAAACGTCTCCTGCAGCTGGAGCTTCGATGGATATATTCACTTAGAGCTACTGAGCCCCCCGGGCTGAACGAGGCAGTCTCGTTTAAGCCTTTTTTGGAGGGTTTTCATTCGGGTGGGATGGAGAAATAGCTAATAATTTCATCTATTGTTGTGCTGTATCCCATCTCCCTTAATTGATTGTGTCATATGCATCTATTATATGTGTCTCATACTGTAATATTGTATTATGCACCTTGTATATCCCATCTCCCTTAATTGATTGTGTCATATGCATCTTATATGTGTCTCATACTGTAATATTGTATTATGCACCTTGTATATACTAATGCCCATGTATATATTTTGTTTTTCTAATCTTGCCCATTGTAAAAGAACAGGTCGACAGCTGTGCCCGCCATCTGCCAAATGCCTATTCATTTGCCAATCTGACATTTTCATTTTTAAATCTCAACCTATTCCAATTCATTCCAAAGTGGTTTGATTTCTGGTTAAGTTGTTATCAAATACATCAGACTTTTATGCTATGATAAATAGTGACCCCCTCATTCTTTCCTATCCAGTACAGCCCGGCACGGAAAGCGGGACTTGTCAATCACTGGCATGTCCCCCCCATCCGGGTGGATATATACACACTCTGCTGACACTTCCTAGTGCCAGCCACACCCCCGGAATGTCAGCGACCGCACTTCCTGTGCGATGCGCTGACATCATTTCCGTGTCGGTGGGCAGTGACGTGCCGATCACGCCCACATCCGGCGCCATGACGCACATCTATGCGTCGGGCGCAGTGTCCGTGACCAGGCAGACACCGCCCAGGGAGCCCTCAGCTGGCGGCGGTGATCTGCAGTCATTTGCCTAATGGGGATCAGCTGCATGGACGCTATAATACCGGCTCCCAGCGTGGATCATTTGTGCGATCCATTGCTGGGAGAAGGCTGTCCATGCAGATTTCTGATCCCCTGTCATCTAAAAGGTACTCTCTACAAAGATCCCTTCATTTTTTTCTTCTTAATTTTTTTCTTCTTTTGTGGCACTGGTTGAGCTTCTCATCCCTGTGCCTTTCTGCCAGAACAAATGGTGTCTCTTTGGACTCCTGTGATATGCCATTATACATTTGCTCCTCCCTTTTTGGTTTGAGCTGTGTATCTCTTTTGCCCACAGCCATACAGCCACACTGGGTTTATATATACTCAGTGTATATTTTTGGTTATATGGTATGTTTTTCACTGACAACTTTTTTTCTTTTTTTCTTTTTTATTCATTTTTGTTGTTTTTCTTTATATACAATTTAAATTGTTAAAAGATAAACATGGCGACATTCACGAGACTCTTAAATGGAGATACATTTTTGTTCTGGCAGTTCCTCTTTTCTTATCAGTGACATATCATTGTTATTAAGAAAGGAGACTAATATTTACAGTATTTTTTTAGCAATTACATCTTCTTTACATGGTCTTTTGCAGTATGGACAGGCTTATGTCTGACCCGTCCCGCTAAGCCAAGCTACTTTTGGACTCCAGCTGCCCTGAATGAGGATATTTTTGAGGATCACAAACCCATCCCCCCCTTTCTCCATCTTATGATGGTTGCATAACATCTTAAAGGAAAAGGAAAAAGGAGAAAAAAACCTTTCAGGCATTTGGCAGTACTTGGATCACAGTTTTCCTCCTGTTTTTAATCTGCAAGCCTTAAACTTATGTGTAAACCAACCCTGTAAGTAAAAACCACATGTCAAAATATGTTGTGCATATATATTGTATAAATAGATATGATATTGTTAGAACATTATACATTTTATTTTTTTGAATACTTACAGATAGGACATTAGCGTTATCCCTGACGAAGGGGTCTCAAGAACCCCGAAACGCGTCGGATCTTCTGGTCCTTTTGGTTGTGTTTCTTTGGTTACATTGCACATACACCCGAGCTTGCAATTGTTTTTATGTATATATTTGCATGTTTCAATGTTTTCTCTTTTTTTGTATATATTAATTTTTTTTTCATTAAAACATTTATTAATAATTCTTACTAGTTGCAAACTTTATCTATTGGTGCCTAAAAAGTCCCAATCCCAGGGGAACCCCCTTTCTTCTCCTACACTTATCGGGATGTGGCACACCCATTGAGGTTCTCAGCAGGAACATACTTTGTATTGTATTTTCGGTAGTAGATACCACTTTCCCCGCCCGTTCCTGCTGACTCCCTCAGTAGCTGACCATATGGTGGAGATTTATATCTTCCACACTTTGGTTCAGCTAAAGAAATTCTGTTTTTGTCTGTTTGAATGATATATCAACAAAAACTTCTTTTCTAAAGATCTGTGAATTATATTCATATTTTTTCCTATTTTTCTTTGGGCTTTCTTACTGGGCATTGACATATCAAGGTGTTAGAATGTCTGGATTCACTGGCGATGACTGGGAGGCACTTATGACCCAGTACATGAGTGAGTACAACCTTAAAGAATTTGTGGACACTGATTTACTCTCTTCATTTTTTCATCTATCGAAATTGCTAGAAAAGAGGTCTTCTCTTTTCTGGCATGCTAAATCCTTCAGGGATTACCTTCAAGAAAATATCAACCCCTTTGGTTTAAGAATCCAAGTGTTTCCATTACTAGAGGATTTAAGTACCACCTTCAAATCCAACTGGGAACAGTCTTTAAAAGACTGCTCTGCCTCCCTCATGAAACTCCTCATAGAGGAGTATTCAGTTAGATCCAAGAAATTGGATTCAGAAATTGCCATAATATGTGAAAAAATCCAGGCTTTCAAAACACATAGAATTTACATAGAACAAGAGACAAGGCTTAAAAAACATCTTGAGGTCTATAACAAAAGCATTCTTAGTAATAAACAAAAAAAATTAAATCGTGACAGACTCGCTTTCCAACAGGGGAAGGCATACAATTGGACACAAACTAAACATAACACTAATTCCAACAAAAAAGATCTTCCCACTAACACTTCTAATTACACTTCACAGCCAAAAACTAAAAAACTGGCTGAACGGCCAAAGAGACCACTTTCTGAGGAGTCCACGGATGTTCAGTCCCTCCCAAAAAAGTTTAACACTAAAAAGGGAATATTCCCAATGTTTAAACCCCCCAGCACTAATCAATCATCAATTAACACTCCTCAATCACTTCACACTTCCCAGCCCCCGCAACCTAACAATTTGTCCACAATCCAATCACCGTCTACACTATCCAGCACGGTTGATCTGTATGATCCCTCTTTTTTAGAGCTTGTTCATCAACAAGCTCTAAAACTATCTGCACCACCCCAAGTCCCAACACAACCCAGTTGATGCCTGACCCTGTGCCTGACACAGATCTTACAATCATAAACCTTTCCAATCATAGGCTATCCGAGGATGAATCCTCAATACTCAAGAAAGGCCTTAGTTTTTGCCCCAGTACTCGTCTCAATAAATTTGAATTCTTGAAAGATATACATCTTTTCGCTCGTAAGCTTAATTTCAAAACCCTGTACCAACGCCATACTGGCACAGCCCCGACAGGTACCCCAGATAAGGGCCCTATCTTGGATACCCTCATATCTTTATTGGAGGAGAATGAGGATTTAATAGATCGAGTCGACCTACCATCCCTTTTAGCTGGCGTTCAACCATTGGGGACCCCCATCTCCGAATCCCATCCTACCTTAAAGAAAAAGTCGGATAAATATCCTTCCATTCAGAATGCAAATATCAATGCATTTCTGAAAATGGTATCTAAAGATTTGGACAAATTAAGAATGCAGACACTCTTGGATTCTAATATCACTCTTGAACAGAGACGGGCTATCAACACCCTTGCTGGTGACCCCTCTATTGTCATCAAGCCGGCTGACAAGGGGGGTAACATTGTTCTGATGAACGACACCCAATACATTGACATGTGCCATATGATCCTAAAAAACCAACAATGGTATAGAAGAATTACACAGGACATTGTCCAGAAGTATAATCTACAATTTTATGAACTAATAGATGGGGCGTATTTAAATAACATCATCACTAAGGATACTTGGGAGTTCGTACGTACTTCGTTCCCCATAACACCTACTTTTTACGCTCTCCCCAAGGTCCATAAGGACCCTGTCCATCCTCCGGGGAGACCCATCATATCCGGATGTGGTTCTATCACGGACAATGCCAGCAAGCTTGTTGATGCCTTTCTAAAACCATTTGTTATACAATTACCATCGTACACGCGAGACACGATTCACTTTTTAGAAAGAATCAGTGATCTCATAGTTCCCCAAGAGTGTCTGCTAGTAGCCATTGATGTGGAGGCATTATACAGCTCTATCCCCCACCACAAGGGAATTGCAGCTGTACGCCATACCATCGCAGGCCAAGACAATCTAGACCCCTACGGTGAGTTCATTGTGACTCTTCTCGAGTACATCCTCACCCACAATGTTTTCACGTTCCAAAATTCCCACTACCTCCAGGTGCAGGGCGTAGCGATGGGTACTTGTTGTGCCCCATCCTACGCCAATCTGTACCTGGGGGAGTGGGAAAAGGCTTTTCTTTCGGACGAATCTCTCTCATTGTACACTGACTGTATCCGGACTTGGATCCGGTACATTGATGATATTTTTTTAATCTGGGACGGTCCTTGTGACCTCCTAGATAAGTGTATTGAGAGACTCAATAGGAACAATTTCAACCTTTCCTTTACCTCATCCACAGATCCATCTAGGATAACTTTTCTTGATGTGGAGATCTCCAGGGGGGAGGATGGTGTCCTCCGCAGTGGTCTTTATCGTAAGCCCACTGCGGGGAACACCATCCTCCATGCTACCAGTTTCCATCCCCAGCCTCTGATACGATCTATACCAACTGGTCAGTATCTGCGCCTCCGACGCAATTGTTCTGACCTCATCTCATACAAAACAGCAGCAGATGGTCTGCGTAGTCGATTGCTGCTCAGAGGTTATTCCCACAAAACCTTGAAAAAAGCGTACAAAAAAGCTTTAATGTGTGACAGAAGTACTCTTCTGATTCCAAAAAAACGTCAAACTGATGACACTCTGAGAATAATTACAGGATATTCGCAGCAGCATCAGGATCTACGCAACATAGTTTCCAAATACTGGCACCTTCTGGCTTTGGATCCTCTGTTGGGCCCTCATGTACCCCAAACACCTCAGTTTACATACAGGAGGGCTCCCGCACTTAGGGACAAATTAGTTTCGAGCGAATTCAAGCAGCCACCTAAATCTGACCCGTGTAAATACAGGGGCACATACATGTGTGGATCTTGCAATTACTGCAAATTCATGCATGTGCAACGTGACATTATTTTACCCAATGGTACTAAATTTCAGGCAAAGCACTTTGCGAACTGCCGTACCATTGGGGTGGTTTACCTTCTGCTTTGTAACTGTAATTGCTTTTATGTGGGCAAGACCAAATTGGAGTTTTGGAGGCGCATATATAGGCATATCAGGAGCATGCAGACATGCGATCCTGAACTACCCCTGGGACGCCACGTTGCATCAGTACATGCGGGCATCTTTCCAAAGGTCAAGTTCTTGGTGTTGGACCGTATCCATCCCAGCTCCAGGGGCGGAGACTGGAACAAACGTCTCCTGCAGCTGGAGCTTCGATGGATATATTCACTTAGAGCTACTGAGCCCCCCGGGCTGAACGAGGCAGTCTCGTTTAAGCCTTTTTTGGAGGGTTTTCATTCGGGTGGGATGGAGAAATAGCTAATAATTTCATCTATTGTTGTGCTGTATCCCATCTCCCTTAATTGATTGTGTCATATGCATCTATTATATGTGTCTCATACTGTAATATTGTATTATGCACCTTGTATATCCCATCTCCCTTAATTGATTGTGTCATATGCATCTTATATGTGTCTCATACTGTAATATTGTATTATGCACCTTGTATATACTAATGCCCATGTATATATTTTGTTTTTCTAATCTTGCCCATTGTAAAAGAACAGGTCGACAGCTGTGCCCGCCATCTGCCAAATGCCTATTCATTTGCCAATCTGACATTTTCATTTTTAAATCTCAACCTATTCCAATTCATTCCAAAGTGGTTTGATTTCTGGTTAAGTTGTTATCAAATACATCAGACTTTTATGCTATGATAAATAGTGACCCCCTCATTCTTTCCTATCCAGTACAGCCCGGCACGGAAAGCGGGACTTGTCAATCACTGGCATGTCCCCCCCATCCGGGTGGATATATACACACTCTGCTGACACTTCCTAGTGCCAGCCACACCCCCGGAATGTCAGCGACCGCACTTCCTGTGCGATGCGCTGACATCATTTCCGTGTCGGTGGGCAGTGACGTGCCGATCACGCCCACATCCGGCGCCATGACGCACATCTATGCGTCGGGCGCAGTGTCCGTGACCAGGCAGACACCGCCCAGGGAGCCCTCAGCTGGCGGCGGTGATCTGCAGTCATTTGCCTAATGGGGATCAGCTGCATGGACGCTATAATACCGGCTCCCAGCGTGGATCATTTGTGCGATCCATTGCTGGGAGAAGGCTGTCCATGCAGATTTCTGATCCCCTGTCATCTAAAAGGTACTCTCTACAAAGATCCCTTCATTTTTTTCTTCTTAATTTTTTTCTTCTTTTGTGGCACTGGTTGAGCTTCTCATCCCTGTGCCTTTCTGCCAGAACAAATGGTGTCTCTTTGGACTCCTGTGATATGCCATTATACATTTGCTCCTCCCTTTTTGGTTTGAGCTGTGTATCTCTTTTGCCCACAGCCATACAGCCACACTGGGTTTATATATACTCAGTGTATATTTTTGGTTATATGGTATGTTTTTCACTGACAACTTTTTTTCTTTTTTTCTTTTTTATTCATTTTTGTTGTTTTTCTTTATATACAATTTAAATTGTTAAAAGATAAACATGGCGACATTCACGAGACTCTTAAATGGAGATACATTTTTGTTCTGGCAGTTCCTCTTTTCTTATCAGTGACATATCATTGTTATTAAGAAAGGAGACAAATATTTACAGTATTTTTTTAGCAATTACATCTTCTTTACATGGTCTTTTGCAGTATGGACAGGCTTATGTCTGACCCGTCCCGCTAAGCCAAGCTACTTTTGGACTCCAGCTGCCCTGAATCAGGATATTTTTGAGGATCACAAACCCATCCCCCCCTTTCTCCATCTTATGATGGTTGCATAACATCTTAAAGGAAAAGGAAAAAGGAGAAAAAAACCATTCAGGCATTTGGCAGTACTTGGATCACAGTTTTCCTCCTGTTTTTAATCTGCAAGCCTTAAACTTATGTGTAAACCAACCCTGTAAGTAAAAACCACATGTCAAAATATGTTGTGCATATATATTGTATAAATAGATATGATATTGTTAGAACATTATACATTTTATTTTTTTGAATACTTACAGATAGGACATTAGCGTTATCCCTGACGAAGGGGTCTCAAGAACCCCGAAACGCGTCAGATCTTCTGGTCCTTTTGGTTGTGTTTCTTTGGTTACATTGCACATACACCCGAGCTTGCAATTGTTTTTATGTATATATTTGCATGTTTCAATGTTTTCTCTTTTTTTGTATATATTAATTTTTTTTCATTAAAACATTTATTAATAATTCTTACTAGTTGCAAACTTTATCTATTGGTGCCTAAAAAGTCCCAATCCCAGGGGAACCCCCTTTCTTCTCCTATGGTCTGTAGGGGAGTGATTATAACTGTGGGGGTGTGTGGCTTCTGAAATGGCCATAGAGACATGTGAACCTATATAAAAGGATCACATGGGCTCTATGATCATTCCAGGGAGAAGAACGGTCAGCTGTGTTTACAACAGCTGACCGTTCTCTCTCAGCAAGGAAGGATCGCGGGTGTCAGGCGGCAATCGGAGCCGCCTGCCCACTGCATCAGCTTCCCTGCTGACGAGCGGGGGGGGGGGGCGCCCCCTAGACTCCCAAGAGCGATCGACGTACAGCTACGGCGATTCGCCTTGGAGCGGCTGCCTGCCGCCGTATAACTGCGGCGGGCAGGCTGCAACAGGTTAAACTGATAGGGTCCTTGTGCTATTGCTTTCTTACACTCCAGTCCTCCACTACAGAAACTGGACTAGGCTAATAGTAGGTCACATGCAGGTACTTACAGTGCATCCGGAAAGTATTCACAGCATTTAAGTTTTGCCACATTTTGTTATGTTACAGCCTTCTTCAAAAAAGGATTAAGAGGGATCAGATTGGTGACCTTCTGCGCTATCGGGCCAAGGCGGCGATCCAGCGCGGTGGAAAGATTAGCTATGAATCTGGGGACAAGTGCGGCAAGGTGCTGGCTCGGTCCCTCCGAGAGCGACAGGCTGCATCGTACGTTCCCCATCTGATCGATGCTACTGGCTCTAGGGTGCACCTGCCTGCGGACATAGCACAGTGCTTCGGGACTTTCTACGCTACTCTTTATGGCTTACCTCAGCAGCCGTCCCGCCTGATCCCGCTCTCATCTTATTTGGATGAGACTTCCCTGCCGCAACTCTCCTCTTCGGACAGAGAGGCACTGGACTCCCCTTTCACTCAAGAAGAACTGGTGGCGGTCATATCCTCGGCGAAAAAGGGCAAGGCGCCTGGACCGGACGGCTTTACAGTCGCCTACTACCAGACACTTCATCCCTTGTTGGCGCCCCACCTGTTACGGCTTTTTAACGCGGTGGGACGCACCTGTGAGTTCCGTGAGGAAACGTTGAGTGCTCACATCTCGGTCATTCCCAAAGAAGGGAAGGACCCCTCGGCGTGCGGCAGCTACCGCCCGATCTCGCTGCTCAATGCGGACTTGAAGTTTTTCACAAAACTTCTTGCCCTCCACCTCCAGTCCTTTTTGCCGAGCCTGATTCACTGGGACCAAGTGGGCTTTGTTCCTACCCGTGAGGCGAGAGACAACACGACCAAGGTCATTGATCTGATCCATCGGGCCCGTGTTAGCCACACGCCTTCTATTTTTCTAAGTACCGACGCCGAGAAGGCGTTCGATAGGGTTAGTTGGCCCTACATGTTCGAGGTCCTGTGCCGTTTCGGCATTGGTCAGCAGATGATGGCCTGGATTCGGGGGGTCTATACCAATCCGGGGGCGAGGGTAAAGGCGAACGGGATCCTTTCGGATCCGATCCGCATCTTCAACGGTACCCGTCAGGGTTGTCCCCTTTCACCCTTGCTATTTGCTCTCTCCCTTGAGCCCTTCCTGGCCCGGGTGCGCGCAAACCCGAACATCTCCGGGATACGGGTTGGAACCTTCACTTGCAAGGTATCCGCCTACGCGGATGACCTCCTCTTCTCACTCGCCCAACCCTTGATCTCGTTGCCCTGTCTCCTGGAGGAATTTGAGACGTACGGGGCCTTGTCCAACTTGAAAATCAATTTTTCCAAGTCAGAGATCATGGGGGTGGCCCTGCCACCGGATCTACGGGATTTGTTAGCCAAAGACTTTCCTTTCCGCTGGGCCTCGGAGGGACTCCGGTACTTGGGCACCTGGCTCTCCCCGGATCCGGCGGATTTGTTCATATTGAACTTCCCGCCTCTCCTTTCGATGATTCGCTCTCTGCTTGACACATGGTCTAAGGGTCTCCACTCGTGGTTTGGCCGGTGCAACATCTTGAAAATGTCAGTCCTACCGAAACTCCTCTATTTATTTCAGACACTCCCGGTTCACATCCCGGCGTCCTTCTTCGGCAAGGTCGACTCCGCCTTCACGCGTTTTGTCTGGGCCGGTAAGAGGCCCCGATTGGCCCGCAGACTCCTGGTCCTTCCCAAGAGGCACGGCGGTGTTGCCCTCCCCGATGTCCGCCGCTATTATCAGGCGGCACATCTGGCACGGTGGGTGGACTGGGCAAGACACGCCGACCTGAAGCAGTGGGTGAGTCTGGAGGCCTCCTTGTTTCCATTATGTCTGTCTAGGGCTCCCCTGATTCTGAAGGACCTCCCGGCCGAAGTTAGACGACATCCCACCTTGGGCCCGACTCTTCGGTCGTGTGCCGTGGTGGTGGCCTCCAGGGGTCTGGTGGACAGTCACTCCCAGCTGTTCCCGGTGTTGGGGAACCCGCTGTTCCCCCCGGGCTGCACAGGGGATAGATTTGCTGCACTACTGGCGGAGGGAGTCTTCCAGGTCTCCCACTTCAGGGAGGGCCACGAGTGGATGTCTCTCTCCCAGCTGACGTCGATGACGGGACGCTATCGCTTGACTCGGTGGCAGGCGTTACAACTTCTGCACTTTCTGCGGGAACTGGGGCCCCCGACGCGTTTCGGGGGGGACCTTACCTCGTTGGAACATTTACTGGTAACTGCGGGAGCTCTGCCCCATGCCCTCTCCCAGATGTATGAACTTCTCTCCGTGCCGCCGGAGGGCTTTGTCCTCCCGGGCATTTCCAAATGGGAAAGAGAGCTTCAGAAGACATTT
Organism: Pelophylax lessonae; assembly: GCF_965119305.1. Lineage (NCBI taxonomy): Eukaryota > Metazoa > Chordata > Amphibia > Anura > Ranidae > Pelophylax > Pelophylax lessonae. Next base: position 93,639,220 of record NC_138780.1, read on the forward strand.
ACTGAATCGGAGAGGCGCAACATTATCAGGTTTTCTCTCAAGTCATCAATCTGCACCCGCATCCAGGAAAGCAACTACAAAGTTCTCATGCACTGGTACTATACTCCAGACAAACTGTGCCGCACCTTCCCGGAGGCGACGGATAGGTGTTGGCGTTGTCTACAGGACAGGGGCACCCTATACCACGTTTTCTGGAACTGCCCCCTGATACAGGGTTTCTGGTCGGAGGTCCGTAGGATCTCCCAGCTGATGACAGAACGCACCATCCCAGATGATCCGGCCTTTTTCCTGCTGCACTGCACTGGCATTGCCCCTAAGCGCTATAAGCGCTCAGTGCTTAGACACCTGGCGGATGCGGCTAAATCCTGTGTAGCCCTCTGCTGGAAGAGCACGTCCCCTCCTACGATCTCTCTCTGGCTGCGTAGAGTCAAATGGCTTAATGAATTAGAGGATCTGGTTCTTACGGCTCAGGGCAGGAAGGAGCAATACTCCAAAACCTGGGCTTGCTGGAATTCTTTTATCATGTCTGCGGAGGGCATGGCCCTGGGCGGGGATGCGGGTCCGCCCACGGACTGACCGGTGCGGTGGTCACCCGTGCGGGACGACTCTACCCGTTTCCTACAGGCCGAGCATCCTCCTCCTCCTCCTTTACCACCACCCTCTACTACATCTGTTTACTACTCCATTCTCTCCTCTGCTCCTCTGTCTCCTCCCACCCCTTCGTGAGCCCCCTCCCTCCTGTCTCCCCCCCCCCTTGTCCCACCCGCCTCCCCTATCTGATCTGGGTTTTACCTAAGCGTCTCTGTCTGGTACTTATGAAGTGGTTACCCCTATTGCATAAGTGTGCATTACTCCTTTTTTCTTTTTATGTGTCACTTACCCTGTGGTTGGCCATCATGGGACTTATAGTTTTACCAGTTTACACCAAGTCATTGTTATGGAGCTCTACTTATGTATTTGTGTTTTGATGAAGTGGTTGTTGATGTTAACCTCTGATCCTTCATGTAACCTACATATTGGACTTGTGTTCTAATGCATACTTTGTATGATGGTTATATTACATTTGATCAATAAAAGAAATTTGAAAAAAAAAAAAAAGGATTAAGTTCATTATTTTACTCAAGATTCTACAAACAATAACCCGTAATGACAACATGAAAAGTTTGTTTGAAATCTTTGCAAATTTATTAAAAACAAAAAAAAATCACATCTACATAAGTATTCACATCCTTTGCTCCATACTTTGTTGAAGCACCTTTGGCACCAATTACAGCCTCAGATCATTTTGAGTATGATGCTACAAGCTTGGCACACCTATTTTTGGGCAGTTTTTCCAATTCTTCTTTGCAGGACCTCTCAAGCTACATCAGGTTGGATGGAAAGCACCGATGCATAACCATTTTAGGATTTCTCCAGAGATGTTCAGTCGGGTTCAAGTCTGGGCTCTGGCTGGGCCACTCAAGGACATTCACAGAGTTGTACTATTGTTACCCTTTTGTTATCTTGGGTGTGTGCTTAGGGTCGTTGTACTGTTGGAAGATGATCCTTTGCCCCAGTCTGAGGTCCAGAGTGCTCTTGAGCAGGTTTTTATGAAGGATGTCTTTGTACATTGCTAAATTCATCTTTCCCTCGATCCTGACTAGTCTCCCAGTCCCTGCTACTGAAAAACATGCCCACAGCATGATGCTGCCACCACCATACTTCACTGTAGGGATGGTATTGGCCAGGTGGAGAGCGGCGCCTGGTTTCCTCCAGACATGATGCTTGCCATTCAGGCCAAAGAGTTCAATCTTTGTTTCATCAAACCAGAGACATTTGTTTCTCATGATCTGAGAGTCCTTTAGGTGCCTTTTGGCAAACTCCAGACAGGCTGTCATGTGCCTTTTACCATAGAGTGGCTTCCGTCTGGCCACTCTACCATAAAGGCCTGATTGGTGGAGGGCTGCAGAGATGACTGTTCTTCTGGAAGGTTCTCCTCCCTCCACAGAAAAATGCTGGTGCTCTGTTAGAGTGACCATTGGGTTCTTGGTCACATCCCTGACTAAGGCCCTTCTTTCCAAATTGCTCTGTTTGGCCGGGTGGCCTGCTCTAGGAAGAGTCCTACTGGTACCAAACTTCTTTCATTTACGAATGATGGAGTCCACTGTGCTCATTGGGACCTTCAATGCTGCAGAAATGTTTCTGTACGCTTCCCAAGATATGTGCCTCTATACAATCCTGTCTTAGAAAAATCTCAAGGATGATCAGTGGAAACAGAATGCGCCTGAGCTCAATTTTGAGTGTCATGGCAAAGGCTGTGAATAATTATGTACATCTGATTTTTGCATTTTTTTTTTTTTTTTAATAAGTCTGCAAAGACTTCAAACATACTTCTTTCACATTGTCATTATGGGGTATTGTTTGTAGAATTTTGAGGAAAATAACAAATGTAATCAATTTTGGAATAAGGCTGTAACATAACAAAATGTGGAAAAAGTGAAGCGCTGTGAATACTTTCTGGATGCACTGTACACTGCTTGCATTTGAAAATACATTGTAAGCTCTAATGAGCAAGGCCCTCTAATTCCTCCTGTATTGAATTGTATTGTAACTGTACTGTCTTCCCGCATATTGTAAAGTTCTGCACAAACTGTTGGCGCTATATAAATCCTGTATAATAGTAATAATAATAATATATTTGATGATGTATTAATGATTACAGAGCTGCATTACTGTGTACCTTATATATCTGCCTAAAGTTCAGCTTTTACAATGTCATAGATTAGGTAAAAATGTAGTACAGTACTGCTCCCTTGTGGAAATTAGTGATATAAACTAGCAAAAAAAAAGCCACATTACATAAATCTGATGTAATAGTTCTCGAAATTGTTTTACTTTTTAAAGGTTTAGTTCACCTTTAAAAAAAGGTGAACTAACACCCTAAACCCTGCCTACGATTTGCTGTCAATGTCCACACAGCCAGTGTAGCACTCTGGATTTGAAATCCCCACTCTTCTTCTTCTTACTGTAAAGCATCCAGGATGGATCAGAATCCAACAGCCCAACCAAGGACCCCACTGCTGCAAGACAGAATTGCTAGTCAATGTGCCCCTGTGCTGTCCACAATTAGAATTGTGCTCAGAAGGGAAGCTGCTTTTTTACCTGCTCCTCTCATTCATAAGTTCCACAACAGTTAACCACCCAAGTCCTGGGCGCTGTTTTAAAATGGCATTGGGATAGGGGTTATTTGTCTCAGCGTCATTTTAAAATGGCACCCAGACTCAGTTCTGGAGGGTTCTGGCAACTCCTGGTGCTGGAACCACTGGCTGAAATGATTAGCTCTTGGTCTTCAGATTTTGCTAAACAGCGCTTCATAGAAGTGCATGTAGCAAATCGCTGTAAACACTATGCTTCTGCGTTGTATTTCCATTTAAAGGGATATGACATCACAGCAACTTCTTTGAGTAGAGTAGCTGGGATAGAGCTGTTGCAGCTCTTTCCAGCTTATCTCTGCAGCAATAGATCACTGCTATAGTGGTTTATTGCTGGCTGATTGCAGTCAGAAATACAACTTAGATCGGTATTAGAAATGACCCTTTGCTGCACAGCTGCATGAGAAGATCTGGATTAGGTCTGCACTAATAAGATCTAGACCTCCTGTGAAGAAAAAAAAGTGAAAAAAAAAAATAGAAAAATAAACAGTGTGTATGTGTGTGTATGCCCTCATTAGCCAGACCTAATCTTATCATAATGTTATGCTAACAATTTAAAGGATAAGTTTACTTTCTTAGGAGGCTGCAGAGCATAGGAGGTGTGACCAGCAGATCATGGCTGCAATGTCAGGTTCCTGTAGACTGTCAGTACAGCTGTCTGCCTGTACACCCCCTGTCTCCCCGTACGGGAAGACAGTTACTGAAGTCCAGGAAGATCAATTAACTACGAGAGCTCTCACCAGTGCACTTGCAGTTAATTGAGCCCTGAACGGCCACACTGTTTTTGAATTGTGACAGCGGGTGTAGGGAGAGGATCCCCCGCCTGTTGTCACAGTGGGGGATCAGGTTCAAGTGAAAGTAGGTGCTTTAGTAACATGTTACATGCTGAATATGGATGTAACATGTTAATAAAGGTGAACTTATTCTTTTATAGCTCTCCTAAAGTAAAATTCATACCTTCGCTTTGAGCTTTTCCACTAGGTTGTGATATAATTTTAATCAGCAGATTTTATTGGTTATTATTATTATATTATATTTTTTCTATTTTTTTTTTTTTTTTTACTAATTATTCCCAATAAAAGCAAGAAAATAAAAAATATATGTACCCACATTAGCTACCAAATGAAAGCTCTAACTGTCCTGAAAATAAAATGGTGTATAACAAGTTGGGGTAGACTACAAACACTAAAATGTGTAATGTGCAGAAAATGCTCTGGTACTCAACAGGATTTAGGAAGAAAAAGGCCCAGGCACTTGTGGTTAAAGTGAAACTTGCTTATCAATGTAAAATCCACTGCAGACAAAATATCATGTATAAAAGAGTTCTCACTTTAGGTTTCCAAGGTAAATATTTTTTTTTTTCTTGATTTGTATTTTTTCATTTTCACTTTACTCTAGCATGTTTTAAACTGGGGGCACAGGCTACCTAATAAGCAGACCTTGCATTTTAATACATGTCTGTATGTCAGAGAATGTCCTGTGCATTTGGAAATGTTGACAGGGTACAATTACAGAAGCATGTCTCTTATATAACCCAAGAGTTCCAGCCGAGACTTTCAAATACAAAATGCATCTGCATGCATTATATTGATGTCACAGTCACTGATGAAGTTCTTGGCTAGACTCCCAACAATAGTCCAGTCTTTTTATCAGTGTGCTGGAATCCTGTTGTGTCTGATACAGAGAGCAACTACGCCATTTCATATACAGTGCCTTGCAAAAGTATTCGAGCCCCTTGAACTTTGCGACCTTTTGCCACATTTCAGGCTTCAAACATAAAGATATAAAACTGTAATTTTTTGTGAAGAATCAACAACAAGTGGGACACAATCATGAAGTGGAACGAAATGTATTGGATATTTCAAACTTTTTAACAAATAAAAAACTGAAAAATTGGGCGTGCAAAATTATTCAGCCCCCTTAAGTTAATACTTTGTAGCACCACCTTTTTCTGCGATTACAGCTGTAAGTCGCTTGGGGTATGTCTCTATCAGTTTTGCACATCGAGAGACTGAAATTTTTGCCCATTCCTCCTTGCAAAACAGCTCAAGCTCAGTGAGGTTGGATGGAGAGCGTTTGTGAACAGCAGTTTTCAGTTCTTTCCACAGATTCTCGATTGGATTCAGGTCTGGACTTTGACTTGGCCATTCTAACACCTGGATATGTTTATTTGTGAACTATTCCATTGTAGATTTTGCTTTATGTTTTGGATCATTGTCTTGTTGGAAGAAAAATATCCATCCCAGTCTCAGGTCTTTTGCAGACTCCATCAGGTTTTCTTCCAGAATGGTCCTGTATTTGGCCCCATCCACCTTCCCATCAATTTTAAACATCTTCCCTGTCCCTGCTGAAGAAAAGCAGGCCCAAACCATGATGCTGCCACCACCATGTTTGACAGTGGGGATGGTGTGTTCAGGGTGATGAGCTGTGTTGCTTTTACGCCAAACATAACATTTTGCATTGTTGCCAAAAAGTTTGATTTTGGTTTCATCTGACCAGAGCACCTTCTTCCACATGTTTGGTGTGTCTCCCAGGTGGCTTGTGGCAAACTTTAAACGACACTTTTTATGGATATCTTTAAGAAATGGCTTTCTTCTTGCCACTCTTCCATAAAGGCCAGATTTGTGCAGTATACGACTGATTGTTGTCCTATGGACAGGGTCTCCCACCTCAGCTGTAGATCTCTGCAGTTCATCCAGAGTGATCATGGGCCTCTTGGCTGCATCTCTGATCAGTCTTCTCCTTGTATGAGCTGAAAGTTTAGAGGGACGGCCAGGTCTTCGTAGATTTGCAGTGGTCCATTTCAATATTAATCGCTTGCACAGTGCTCTTTGGGATGTTTAAAGCTTTGGAAATCTTTTTGTATCCAAATCCAGCTTTAAACTTCTCCACAACAGTATCTCAGACCTGCCTGGTGTATTCCTTGTTCTTCATGATGCTCTCTGCGCTTTAAACGGACCTCTGAGACTATCACAGTGCAGGTGCATTTATACGGAGACTTGATTACACACAGATGGATTCTATTTATCATCATTAGTTATTTAGGTCAACATTGGATCATTCAGAGATCCTCACTGAACTTCTGGAGAGAGTTTACTGCACTGAAAGTAAAGGGGCTGAATAATTTTGCACGCCCAATTTTTCAGTTTTTTATTTGTTAAAAAAGTTTGAAATATTCAATACATTTCATTCCACTTCATGATTGTGTCCCACTTGTTGTTGATTCTTCACAAAAAAATTACAGTTTTATATCTTCATGTTTGAAGCCTGAAATGTGGCAAAAGGTCGCAAAGTTCAAGGGGGCCGAATACTTTCGCAAGGCACTGTATAAATAAAGTAAGCTTATTAACGGCAGGCTCTGCTACAGAAGCAAAGAAAAGAGCAGCATCAGTCATTCACCATGAGCCAGAAAATCTTGCATTCGATGATCGTAACTTTCCGTTAGTATTGCTCTTCCTTTGTCAAATCTCTAAAGGAGAGCAGACAACTCACAAAAACGTTACACATGGCATATTGTGGATTAAAATATTTCTCCACTCTTTGACCATAGAATAGTGGTTCAGTCCAGTCGAGCCAGGCAACTTATAAATAGTCCCTACATACTATTGAAATGAAGAAAACAGATCAAAAATACCACCACCCCACGTCAGCACAGATAGATATGGTCACAGAAGCAGTATCCCGGATGGGCAGCTCTCCTGCAGGAGGTGTAACGGTCGGCAGTTCTACCCTAGATCCCTTGGGGTAGGCCAACCCAGGCATGTCTGACGGTGCATTCCGAAGTGGGTGGATTTGGGTCCTTGTATGTAGCTGGCAGGATGGAAGCAGTAGGGATCACCTGAAGGTATAGGCAATCCACCCAGGCTGATGTCACAAGGTTCCTCTGAAACCTTCATTCTCTGGAACAGTAGTGCTCCACAGACATGGCATCTTGCCCAAGGAATAAAGACCATCTCTAGCAGACAGGGCATATTACTCGGAATTTGTCGAGGTCTCGTACACGACAATGAGCCAGTCCAGCATTAGGCCAGTAGACAAGGCCCGTATCCAGAACAGGAACGGGCTTCTTCCATGGCAAAACCTCACAAGTCATAGCAATGGCAGCAGAGTAGCACACCACATGGAGTTCTGGCAGGCCTCGGGGGTTTTAGTTATTATGTATGCCCCTCAGCAGGATTCCAGCTAGTCTGACAACAGTGCCTGACACAGGAGCCAATCCGAAGCACAGCACGGCAGTCATGTTCCAGGTATCTGGGCAAGCCTGGACAAGTTCTAACTAACTACATCCAAGGTCTCTTTAGTGGTGATCTTCAGGTGCATGAGGTGGGTGTATCCTTCTGACTACTCTGCACATTGGGGCACCTTTTTCCATGAACGTGCTCATCAATTCCTGGGACCAGGTGGGGATTGCGGTCATTTGAAAGTCCAACATTAACCACTTCCGCACTGCTCACTAGAGCTCTACTGCGGCAAAGTGGCTCGATAACGTCTGGCGACGTAGACATACGTCGCCAGACATTCCCCTTTCTCGACCGCGAGCGCGCGGCGCCCAGAGGCTCGCTCCCACTGTATTCAGTCACAGCGGGAGTCGGGCCAGGGGAGGAGCAGCGGCGATCGCCGCTGCTCTTCCCCGATCATCAGGGAATTGAGTGTGGAGATCCGCCCGCTTGTGTAAACAAAGCGGGCGGATCTCCTAAGTGACAGGCAGGGTCAGATTGCAGGGTTCAGCATAGCTGAACCTGCGATCTGTCCCTGTGTCACTCAGTCACCTCCCCCCACACATGTCAGTAAGCACCAGGCATACATTAACCCCTCCCTCTCCATTAAAATTAACCCCTTCCCTGTCAGTGTCACTGGTACCCCCAAAAGTGTCAAAAATGTCAGTCAAGAGTCCGATCTGTCCACCGCAATGTCGCAGTCCCACAAAAAAAATCGCAGATTGCCGCCATTACTCGTTAAAAAAAAAAACACCGAAAACGACAGAAATCTTTCCCTTAGTTAGTAAACGCAATAACTTTTGCACAAACCAATCAAAATACGCTTATTGCTATTTTTTTTACCAAAAATATGTAGCAGTAAACAAATTGACCTAAAATGATGTGATAAAATTATAAATTAGATTTTTACATTTTTTGGGGGGGGGGGGGGATTTCATATAAAAAAAATGTGAAAAATATTGTTATTTTTTCAAAATTGTCGCTCTTTTTTTGTTTATAGCGCAAAAAGTAAAAATCGCACAGGTGATCAAATACCACCAAAAGAAAGCTCTATTTGTGGGAAAAAAAGGACGTAAATTTTGTTTGGGTCCGGCGTTGCATGACTGCGCAATTGTCAGTTAAAGTTGCACAGTGCCGAATCGCAAAAAGTGGCCCAGACGTAAGACAGCAAAATCCTCCGGTGGTAAAGTGGTTAAGGCAATTCCTCGACTTAGAGATGAGCAGTGTGCAGTAATTAAAAGTGCAGAGTTCATCTGAAAAGTGCTGTCCCATGTCACTACACCCTGTAACTTGGTAGTTTGAATTAGGAGGAACGCTGCTGAACCTGATTTCTCTCTATCAGTCCAGCGTACCTGTGATACCTCACTCCCAGTAACAGAATGAGGTCCCGCCACACAGTGCGGACCTCATGTGTGCACTTGTTAACTCTATCCTTCCCGTACCTTGTGACCAGGCTGTGGATCTCTGTAACATGGGTTCGGTTCTTTTTGCCACTGAAAACCGACTACTAGGGAGGGAGCCAGACCACTGACCTCCTTGCTACCGGAGGATCCTACATTATTATCAGGTACCACACTTAATGACTGGTTGCGTTAAAGCTTGCTCTAACACTTGTTTACCCATAGCAACAGTATTGCTCCTCTTGCTTGACTTGTGGATTAGACCTTTTTTAGATGCTAACTTTTAAACCCCACATGTGCTTTAGTCAACCTGACTCTTTTGATATGCCAGAACCGAAATGCACCCCTTGAATAAAATCAGACGCGGTTTAGGACAGTTAATACAACTTTAATTTAAAGTCTAGTAGCAGTACTGTCCAAAATAACATTAGCATACACAGAACACTGTCCATTCCTAGCCCAGGCATATTTCTAAAAGGTAGTAGTCCATGTTTGCATTCTGCAAGAGCTGGTTGATCTACGGCTACCCAATGCTTCTGAAAGACTGCAAGGCACAGCAGTCCTTCACACGAATCACAGCATGTCCTGCCCCATAGTTGACTGAATCCTGAAACCAGCCTTCCCCTGTATTTCTATCACCAGTAGGTAGGCTGGATCCAAAAACCCAGGAACAGCAGCACACACATATTATCTCTTTCCCCCCAGTCTGGGTTAGTCACTAACTAAAACCAAACTCCTGTGAGCAACCTGCCTACAAGAGTCTTAACCCTTGTTATATCTTTCAGACCAGCAGTGCCTACACCTTAAGGAAATGATTTAAGGCTGGATCCCTGCAGTTCCATAAGCAAGATGGCACAGAAGAATGATCCAAATGTAATTCATAAGGTAATGGAACTCTACATTTCTGAACCAGCTCATTTGGAAATCAGTAAATGTGAATAGCAGCCTTACCTAGTGGCTAGACAAGCATAATCTGTCTAAGAGTAGGTCCCTATCTCCCCAATCTGGATCAGAGTTACTTTAGACATCAGTCTCCTGAGTTTGTGAGGTTTACTCTCTAGGCAGGTCTGCATATAGCAGGTAGGGTCTTCAGTAAGAAAAATGGTAAACTTTCCTGGATTTAAAGGCAGCCTTAATGGCCCTGAAATATTTTAAAACTCTCCTGACAGGTCACAAGGTCAGATAGCACATGGACAGTACCAACAAAAAATGATATGTGGTCAGGCAGGGGGATATTTGCAGTCTGACTGCGTCATTGGAAGGGAAGAATATTATATCTTGGGCACAATTTGGCCTCTTAGAGCTTTCAGTCAGCTAATCTTAGACTATAATTTTGCAAATTCAAAAGGAACAGTCTATCCATGTAAAGAACTTAAGATCTGCTGTGAGTTTGGATTTGAGAAGAGAGTATGTACAGTTTATGTGCTACTTGAAATCGAACACTGAAACTGTGTGTATGTGCTGGGGGAAACAGTGCACACTGGTCAATTGTATTGACATTTGGAAATATGATTAACTGTGGAGAAGCAAAATGTCAGCTGTCAAGCCATGGTATTCAAACTATGGACACCCAGACTGACAAATGTTCTCTCCCATAAGAACAACAGTGGACCTGTCACAAATATGTTTAGAACAGTGTGAAAAGACTGTGACTGATGTTACACTGTAGGGTCTGTCATTACACCTACATGCACAAGCCCGGAGCTGTCCAGTAATCTGGTTGCCACATAGCCGTGGCATTAGTCAGAAGCACACAGTACAGTTTATCAGCCTGTAAACAATTGCACTGCGCCCTCTCCCCTTCCTGGGGAATTTAGCTGGACTTTTGTACAGATGAGTGGGATATGAGCAACTTGTCTGTACTGTAGTATACATCTGTGTACATGGGGGCAGGGGTTATTTTATGCCTTTTTCACATAACATTATTACTATCATATAGGGCACCATTAGCCCCCTATGTGATAGCATTGTGCTATGACAGGTTCTATATAATGAAGCGAAAATTTCAGGAACCTAAGGCTGACCATGCTTATTTTCATGCTCATACTTGTGAGCAAAGATGTAAAACTGGATATGCACTCTCACACGCACGCATGGGCACACCCACAGATTCTGGTGCCTGGCAGCCCTTTTTAAACCAGAGGCCTGCCTAGTATCATTGCTCTTCAGCTTTACCTCGTGACTTTTGTTCCTGAAAGCCTGCTTGATCCTGTTACTGACCCAGCTCCGCCTTGATCATGTTATTGACCCGGCCTGGACTTTTGACAAAGATTCTGCTTGCTGATTTTGTACCTCACTGCCAGCACATTACTGACCCCTGCCTGACTCTGACCTAGTCTCTGCTTGTGATTCTGTACCTATCTGCTTGGCTTTTACTGAACTCGGCTTGTGACTTGACTCCTCACTTCTGCTTATCCCACCTCAGCATCTCTAAGTCCAAGTTTGCTGCACAAACTTTCTGGCACCTCTGCTAACTTAGTAGTCCCTCTCTTCACCATCAGAGGTGCTTGGACTGGAATTGTGCAAGAAGTCACTCTTGTCATCTTGAACTCCACTTATAGGTACGTGGTAATAAGGGGCCTATTAAACCTCAGATATCCCCCCTCCCTACACTGAAGGTAATGGAGCACAGTAGCTTTTTCCCCCGGGCACAACAGCCGGAGAAAATGACAGACAAACCCAGAAGTGACATATACACGTCACTTTTAGGGTATTTCCAGCCAAGGGAAATTAGCAAATGTCTCTCTTCCCTCCAACCAGTGGCCCCCGCCATGCCAGCCAACAATTGGCTTGACGACCTTACACAGTCTGTTTATCCTCCCTCTCGCTGTTGCTGATGTATGACATGTTGAGGCAGTGAAAGTGTTCATGTGATTTAAAACATATTTAATCTTTCTAAATCTGCAGCTTTCAATAAAATAACACCCGGCAATCATGCCATGAAAGTGCTTCTTGTTAAAGGGGTGAAAACGCTTTGCCCCTGTCTGCTAATTGCACTCCTGGGTTGTCTCCCTTCACACAAGGTTCTGATGGAGTCTACAATTGGTCACACATTGCACAGGCATGGTCCACTATTGTCAGCATCAGGAGACCCACCCAAGAAATGCCATAGATCCATTGTTGGAAGAAATGCATATTGACAACAAGGATAGGGATGAGCATGGATTTAGTATGAACTTGGAAAAGACCTGGAAGGAAGCTGTCATCCCACCCACCTCCGCCAAATTAACCACAGCAAGGGCATCTCCACCCCGCAGCTGAATATATAAAAGGGGCGGGGATGCTTGTGACGTCAGTAACCAAAAATGACCACATTAAGTCAATGTCATTGACCCAATATGGCTGAATGGTCATACTAATTCAATGATGTCATAAGCATCGCTGCCCCTTTGTGTAGATGCAGTCGCAGAGAGAAAGATGCCCTTTCTGCAGTTAATTGGGTAGCAGTGACAGCTTCCCGTCCATGTTTGGAAAAACTTGAGCTCATACCTAGAAAGAAGGTGGCTGCAAAGAGGCTGTAGGAGACCGACAGCACTGAAATGCAACAAAGCAGGGGTGTCAAACACAATTTCATTGTGTGCCACATCAATTTTATGGTTGTCCTCAAAGGGCCAGTTGTGTCTGTAAGACTATATACAGGTGCATCTCATAAAATTAGAATATCATCAAAAAGTTAATTTATTTTAGTCATTTGATTCAAAAAGTGAAACTCAAATATTTTATATAGATGCGTTACACACAAAATGATATATTTCAAGCATTTCTTTCTTTTCATTTTGATGATTATGGCCTACAGCTAGTGAAAACCCAAAATTCAGTATCTCGGATAATTAGAATATTACATAAGACCAATAAAAAAAAAAAGGATTTTTAATACAGAAATGTTGGCTTACTGAAAAGTATGAAAATACAACAATACAGTGCTTGCATCATATACAACATATAATGAACCAGAAATTCCACAAATGTCCTCCAATAAACTGCTTTATTTTACTTGCATCTTCATGTGGTCTGGTTTCCTGGCACCCTGACAATGCGGTAAATAAAAATCAAAATAAGTAAAAATAAATATAAAATTAAAAAAATTTAAATAAAAATAAGTTAAAACAAAATATAAATGAAATAAAATAAAAAATAAAATTAAAAATAAAATACAAATAAAAATGAAAATAAAAATAAATAATAATATTAATAATAATTATTAATAATAATAACAATCATGATAATAAATGAAAAAAATTGAAAATTTGAACAAAAAATTAACAAAAATAAAGATAAATAAGCATATATACACAAGAAAGTACCATGAAAATTATATAAAATACTAAAGTATGCAATAATAATTCACCAATTTGAGAGAAGGCAGTTAAGATCCAACTCAATGTTTAACCCCAAAGGGCTCAAAGGTCCCAAAAGATGGATCCACTGTGTTTCATTTTGGGAAATGGACCTTTTTAAATTACCTCATCTCCAGTGGGCCTCAACCATATCTATCCCACAAAAGGTCAAACCACTAGGATCTCTCCCATTGTGGAGCCTAAAGTGGTTAGATAGGCTGTGGTATTTGTAACCCTTTTTATGTTGTTCACCTGTTCTCTAAGCCTGACTCCCAGCTTCCTCATTTTTAAGCCCACGTTTTGGAGCCCTCAGGGGCAGGCAAGGAGATAGGTAACATGGGTAGTTCCACGTGTAATACAATTTTTTATGTTATAGATTCAAATTGCTTGGTGTTTCTCTTTTTGCATTTGGAAGTTCTACAAATCATACACTTACCACAACTATAAAATCCCACTTGGTCGAAAAATGTACAAGTCTTTTTAAGTGAATCAACTATATTATGAGCTAATTTTAGACATAGTGTTGGGGGTTTGGTGTAAATAAACTGTGGTCTATCGGGCAAAACTATTGTAATTCTTCATCTCTTAATAGTATCGACCAATACTGTTTAATGATTTTCTCTATCTGTTATATTGGTGGGCAACTCCAAAGTCTTTTTTTTCCTATTTTCTTTATTTTTAAACAAATCCTCTCTACTCATATTACCTACCATTCTTTGAGCTTTCTCTAGATCTTTGGAATTATAACCTTTCTCATGAAACCTTTCTACCAAAATATCTGCCGGTCTATCATAATCTTCTCTTTTGTTACAGTTTCGTCTTACTCTTATTATTTGACTTTTAGGAATGGCTCCCAACCACTTGGGGTGATGACAACTCCCCAGTGGGAAATAACCATTCCTATCAACTTCCTTAAAAATAGTTTTATTGAATAGCTGATTGTTCTCTTTGTATACAACAAGGTCCAAAAAATGTATATGTTCTAAATAAAAGGTTGCTGATAATGAAATACCATATCTGTTGCTACCAATTTCCCCAAAGAATTGTAAAAATTATTCCTGTGAGCCTCCCCAGATATTATTATAATGTCATCTATGTATCTTTTGTAAAAACTCAATTGAGGTATAATATTATCAAAAATGGCGTCCTTAGGTGCAGAAGAAGTGGGCAAAATTCCAGGATGTCAAGCAACGTCTCCAACACCTTTTATTTGCCACATGCAATGCTCTACCGTCCATGGCTGGGGATTACAGATAGAGGTCATGCGCACTTCTACAGCTCAGCGGGGGAAGCTGCAATCTTGCTGGATATCAATGAACCCTCTCTTCATGCCAGGCACCGAGACAACTCTGAAACCTGAGGGCGCATACCCTTGATTTGGTGGTTCTGAAGGGTTTTGAACTTTTTTACCGGAGTCATTAAATTGTTGCTACATTTACCGATAAGCTCAAATGGAGGCAGTCCCTTGTAAGGGATCTCTGCGAGAGGCCTCACCACCAAATGCGAACGTACCTGATAGGTGTTATCTGTTGGAAAGTTTTGCCTGAAAGGCACCACTACAAGTTAGGATTTTGTTTAATTGATGCCCATACCTGGGAAGATTGGTCTCCCAACCATTCCGGCCGGGGTAATCTTTGGTATTTTTCATGAGACTTATTGTTTTCTGCACTTCCGAAGCTTGTTCATCTACAAAACTTACTAGGCCTAAGCAGGTACTTTAGTAGTATGAGATGCAAATGCATCTCCCTTGCTACATTGCAAAAGATCTTATCATTAATGACAGACATACCTCTGGTTACTTGGAATGTTAGGGGACTACATGATCTTTTAAAGAGGGTGATGTTGAGTACAGTCTCCTGTAAGTACCATCCTGCAATAATAGGCCTCCAAGAGACCCATCTCACACCAGAGACTCTTAGCTGTGTAAAGTACTCCTGGACACAAAAGATATATCATGCTACACATACTTCATACTCCAGAGGGGTGTGTGTCCTTGTATACAAATCTCTGGATTTTCATGAACTAGCTGCAATATCAGAGTTTGAGTGGCGATACGTATTTTTGTTTTCAATAATTTTTATTGAATATTTTATGAGAAAGAACATGAAAAGTACAAAGATTGTCATTGTTAACATAGACAGATCAGTCCCAATTAACCCATCGCAATCACAAAATAAAAAGCAGAGAAAAAAACAAAAAAAGGAAAAATGAACAAGCGGCTTAAACTGCCACCATGCGCTGTCGCCTGGGAAAAGCGAAAAACCTGTATACCGTCCAACAGGAAGCAAGATAACATTAACCAAAAGCAAGTATTAGTGGATACAAGCAACAAATTATCACAAGCAATAGGGGCTAGAAATGTGGAAAACAATAAAAGCATAACCCCCCGCAATATCAGCCTCCTATTCAACCCATCGCCCTGTCCCGGCACCAGGGCAGCTAATGAAAGCGCACCGAGGTATCATAATTGGGAGTGCTCAAGTGGGCTTTCAAGACACATCCAAAAGTCAAAGAGATAGAAGTAAAGAATAGCAGAAAAGATAAAAAGGGGAAAAAGAAGAAAGAAGAGAAGGAGAGAAGAGGAGGACCCCGCCCCACTCCCCACGTCCCCGATACCCCCACGACGCAGCTCCTGCTAATTACTACCAGTAAGGTAGCGGAGCCACGCCTCCCACACCTTATCAAACCGTTTTATTTTATCATTCAGCATTGCCGACATACGTTCATTGAGCATAATCCAGGTAATTTTATGTCGGAGCTGCTCGAATGGCAGGACCGGAGACCTCCAAGATCGTGCTATCGTTATTTTCGCAGCCGTGAAAATAAATGTAATGAGCCTTTTCTACGCCCTCGTGGCAGCGTCCACCCCCAGACCCAGCAAAGCCTGTTGTGGTGATTTGGTCAGGTTAATTTGTGTAAGGGTGTATATAAAATTATACACCCTTATCCAATAGCGGCATACCTTGGGGCATTGCCACCATATGTGGAACATAGTTCCTTCCTGACCACAGCCGCGAAAGCACAAAGAAGACGCTCCAGGTACAAATTTCGAAATTCGCGCTGGTACCATATACAAGCGCATCAGTACTTTGTAGTTCGCTTCAATAATGGAGGCATTGATCAACGATCTGGAGGCGTCCTGAGCCATAAGTCGCCAGTCGACCAGCTCAATACTATCCTGTAGGTCGGCTTCCCACTGAACCATGTATGAAAATTTTACAGAGGAATCAGATAACAGATTATACAGTGCGGAAATATATCCGTGAAGCTTATCGTATTTCCTACAAAGATATTCCATGGTCATGATATCAGAGAGCTGGGATGAAGTGCGTAGGTAGTGGACAATTTGGGCAAAGCGATAAAATTCAGATGTAGGTAAGGCATGTTTCTCAATCAGTGCCTGTCTCGTCAGAATACCCCTATGATCGCAAAAGTCCGCTATGCGTATGAGCCCCTTGTTCGTCCACCACATGAAAGGTCCGGGGGAAAGACCGGGGGGAACCCGCTGTTGGTAAGCACAGGAGCCAGGGGGGTGTGGAGCGATTTAAAATTGTGAGCCTTTGACAGCCTGTCCCAAATAGAAAAAGGGAGTTATAACTGCGCTAACTAATGAATACAGCAGCAACTTAATTTGTGACAAACAAAAAAGAGGATAAAGGGGCTAAGTCGCGCTACTAAGTGCTGATTTGATAAGTAACCATCAAACAAGACACAATGATTGATAGACCAAAAAGTCCTCTATGATGTAAACGTGTTATCCAAATGACAGATACAGTCCAAATTCCAGATTTCAGGGTCAGATGATCATATCGAATTCACATAATCTCCTTACCAGAAAAAGGAATAGAGTTCGCCCAAAAAACTCAAACGGAGTTGAATCAACCTCAGATGGATGTACTCAGATTCGCCTCTCATCAATCGATGGCAGTCATACATGGGAAAAGAAAATAGACTCCATAGCGTAATACTGTTAGGTGCTCATGAACCACCCTGGAAAGTGCACACCATCACCAGAGCCAAGTAACCAAGAGAGTGGAGCACAGACCCCCTGAGTACTAAATGCTTACCAGATGAAATGATGTTTAGGGTGAGACAGAAAAAGGAGAAAGGTAGCACACTGAAGACCTTGTCCAACACCACTACGGCTTACCAGACTCCAATGGGTTAACAGCCAAACAGACCCATAAGCGATCCCTGAGGCAACCGGTGAAGATCACTCCAGACCAGAATCTCATGGGTTAACAGCCAAACAGTCCTAACCACGATCCTTTAGGCAACCGATGAAGCTCACTCCAGAACTCGCTCGAATGTTATCCCCCAAAGTAGTGATATGCAAGACAAAGGCACTACATAGTGCATTACCACCACACTTTATTAAATAACAAGTAGACAGCAACTTACAGACAAACAATGTATTCACAGCAAGGATTAGGCAAGCCGCCGGCCGGTCGGCTTCTCCGCCCGTCCTATCCAATAGCGTCCGCACAAGCAGGTGACGTCAGCACGCCGCGACCGACGCACGTTTCGTCAAATGTGACGTTGTCAAGGTACGGGCGGCGCGCTGACGCCACCGCTTATGTACAGGAGGTAAACACCCCATGTGACCATCCAAAACGGAGCAAACCGCCATCTTCACTCAGGGAAAAGACAGCGATATTGCCCATAACTGGTTGCGCCACTAATATACATATATAAAATATAAAATATACATATAAGAATTTAGGCAACATATAAATGAAATAAATGAATAGTCAATCCCCAGAAACCAAAATCGGGGTGAACAGTTAAAAATATAAGCTAAAAATATAAAAATTGAGTGGTACCAATAGCGCCACCTGCTGGCAAAACAGGGGCCTCATTGGTAATCCTGGATCATACGAAGATCCACACTATGGTGTCAGCTACCTCCACACTACTTATGAAGGCAGATATCAAGTACACCACAATCATAATAATAACCAATCTAAATTAGCTAAAATTAAAAATAGATAAATAAATAAAAGGACTTCCACTCAATTATCAAACTACCTGCCCATAAACATAAATCATCATATGGGTTTCGGTCACATCAGATATAACAATTACATATGATAATAATTAAAATCGAATTAAATTTATAATGTATAATGTAATAAATTGTTACCATACTGATAAAAATCAAATGTAACCTACACAAAAATACAATTATTATGTTGAATATAAAAATATTATTCAGGGGAGGCATAAACTACCTTAAAGGTCAATTAGGCTGTGTCAATAAAGGCATTGACATCGGTGTCCACATTGAGTCCATACGGTATATACGTTCTGACCCTATGGATCCAGGACATCTCCATTTTGGAGATGCTCCGTACCAGAGGCTCACCCCTCCAATTAGGAGAAAATTTGTCAATTCCCAAGAACAGCATGTTCCTTGGATCCTTATTATGGGCTAGTAAGAAATGTTTAGAAACTGAATGTCTGTCAAAACCTTTGCGTTTGTTCGCGATATGCTCGTTGAGTCTGACATTCAGAGGACGTTTGGTCCGCCCTATATATTGTAACCCGCACGGGCACTGGAGCAAATAAACAACCCCAGTGCTCGTACAGGAGACAAAGGGACCAATTTTAAAGGTTTTACCATTACTGGTGGAAACAAATTCTTTCGTATTCTTTTGTCTAATGCAATTTAACCGACAAACCTGGCATCTATTGCACTTGTAAAAACCTTTAAGCTGCTCCAAGAACGTTGGTTGTCTAATCGGAGGCTCAATGACATTTGGGGCAACCAAATCGCGAAGACTTGGTGTCCCTTTAAAAATAACACGCGGTTTGTCTACCAGAATATTCCTCAAAACAGGATCATTCTGTAAGACATGCCAGTGGCGCTGAATGATCTTTTTAATACCCATGTGCTGGTTGGAATAAGTGGTAATGAAGGATGGACAGACATTAACATCAGCTCCACCCTCCCGAGCACTGGGTGTCAGCAAGCTTGATCTCTCCATCTTGCTGACCATTTCCATAGATTCTTTTAGAGAATTATGGTCATAGCCCTTCTCTAGAAACCTCTCAGTAAGGACCCGTGCCTGGGCCAGAAACTCGTCATGGTCAGAACAATTGCGCCGTAGACGCATATATTGCCCCTTAGGAACCGCTCTCAACCAGGACTCATGATGGCAACTGTCTACTGGGATGTACGAGTTCCTGTCAGTGGCCTTAAAGTGCGTCTTAGTGATGAACTGGCCACTATGTATGGATATCGATAAGTCCAAGAAGGTGATACTGTTTTTGCTTAACTCGTAATTTAAGTGGATACCCCTCGTGTTATTATTCAAGGATTCCAAAAAACCGACCAAATCTGACTCCTGACCATCCCACAGGAGGAGGATGTCATCTATATATCTGGCCCACAGAACCAATTGTGGTCTACTGTGGCCATAGATGACATCCTCCTCCCACTGGGCCATGAACAAATTGGCCAATGAAGGGGCGTACTTAGCGCCCATTGCGACCCCAGTGTCCTGTCGGTAGAAAAGTCCACCAAACCAAAAATAATTATGCTTAGTTGCGAAGGCCAGGAGTTCCATAATGAATGCAATCTGTAAGCTGGGTAGGCCTGAATCTCTATCCAGATACATATTAACATGTGGATAGAGATTCAGGCCTACCCAGCTTACAGATTGCATTCATTATGGAACTCCTGGCCTTCGCAACCAAGCATAATTATTTTTGGTTTGGTGGACTTTTCTACCGACAGGACACTGGGGTCGCAATGGGCGCTAAGTACGCCCCTTCATTGGCCAATTTGTTCATGGCCCAGTGGGAGGAGGATGTCATCTATGGCCACAGTAGACCACAATTGGTTCTGTGGGCCAGATATATAGATGACATCCTCCTCCTGTGGGATGGTCAGGAGTCAGATTTGGTCGGTTTTTTGGAATCCTTGAATAATAACACGAGGGGTATCCACTTAAATTACGAGTTAAGCCAAAACAGTATCACCTTCTTGGACTTATCGATATCCATACATAGTGGCCAGTTCATCACTAAGACGCACTTTAAGGCCACTGACAGGAACTCGTACATCCCAGTAGACAGTTGCCATCATGAGTCCTGGTTGAGAGCGGTTCCTAAGGGGCAATATATGCGTCTACGGCGCAATTGTTCTGACCATGACGAGTTTCTGGCCCAGGCACGGGTCCTTACTGAGAGGTTTCTAGAGAAGGGCTATGACCATAATTCTCTAAAAGAATCTATGGAAATGGTCAGCAAGATGGAGAGATCAAGCTTGCTGACACCCAGTGCTCGGGAGGGTGGAGCTGATGTTAATGTCTGTCCATCCTTCATTACCACTTATTCCAACCAGCACATGGGTATTAAAAAGATAATTCGGCGCCACTGGCATGTCTTACAGAATGATCCTGTTTTGAGGAATATTCTGGTAGACAAACCGCGTGTTATTTTTAAAGGGACACCAAGTCTTCGCGATTTGGTTGCCCCAAATGTCATTGAGCCTCCGATTAGACAACCAACGTTCTTGGAGCAGCTTAAAGGTTTTTACAAGTGCAATAGATGCCAGGTTTGTCGGTTAAATTGCATTAGACAAAAGAATACGAAAGAATTTGTTTCCACCAGTAATGGTAAAACCTTTAAAATTGGTCCCTTTGTCTCCTGTACGAGCACTGGGGTTGTTTATTTGCTCCAGTGCCCGTGCGGGTTACAATATATAGGGCGGACCAAACGTCCTCTGAATGTCAGACTCAACGAGCATATCGCGAACATACGCAAAGGTTTTGACAGACATTCAGTTTCTAAACATTTCTTACTAGCCCATAATAAGGATCCAAGGAACATGCTGTTCTTGGGAATTGACAAATTTTCTCCTAATTGGAGGGGTGAGCCTCTGGTACGGAGCATCTCCAAAATGGAGATGTCCTGGATCCATAGGGTCAGAACGTATATACCGTATGGACTCAATGTGGACACCGATGTCAATGCCTTTATTGACACAGCCTAATTGACCTTTAAGGTAGTTTATGCCTCCCCTGAATAATATTTTTATATTCAACATAATAATTGTATTTTTGTGTAGGTTACATTTGATTTTTATCAGTATGGTAACAATTTATTACATTATACATTATAAATTTAATTCGATTTTAATTATTATCATATGTAATTGTTATATCTGATGTGACCGAAACCCATATGATGATTTATGTTTATGGGCAGGTAGTTTGATAATTGAGTGGAAGTCCTTTTATTTATTTATCTATTTTTAATTTTAGCTAATTTAGATTGGTTATTATTATGATTGTGGTGTACTTGATATCTGCCTTCATAAGTAGTGTGGAGGTAGCTGACACCATAGTGTGGATCTTCGTATGATCCAGGATTACCAATGAGGCCCCTGTTTTGCCAGCAGGTGGCGCTATTGGTACCACTCAATTTTTATATTTTTAGCTTATATTTTTAACTGTTCACCCCGATTTTGGTTTCTGGGGATTGACTATTCATTTATTTCATTTATATGTTGCCTAAATTCTTATATGTATATTTTTTATTTTATATATGTATATTAGTGGCGCAACCAGTTATGGGCAATATCGCTGTCTTTTCCCTGAGTGAAGATGGCGGTTTGCTCCGTTTTGGATGGTCACATGGGGTGTTTACCTCCTGTACATAAGCGGTGGCGTCAGCGCGCCGCCCGTACCTTGACAACGTCACATTTGACGAAACGTGCGTCGGTCGCGGCGTGCTGACGTCACCTGCTTGTGCGGACGCTATTGGATAGGACGGGCGGAGAAGCCAACCGGCCGGCGGCTTGCCTAATCCTTGCTGTGAATACATCGTTTGTCTGTAAGTTGCTGTCTACTTGTTATTTAATAAAGTGTGGTGGTAATGCACTATGTAGTGCCTTTGTCTTGCATATCACTACTTTGGGGGATAACATTCGAGCGAGTTCTGGAGTGAGCTTCATCGGTTGCCTAAAGGATCGTGGTTAGGACTGTTTGGCTGTTAACCCATGAGATTCTGGTCTGGAGTGATCTTCACCGGTTGCCTGAGGGATCGCTTATGGGTCTGTTTGGCTGTTAACCCATTGGAGTCTGGTAAGCGGTAGTGGTGTTGGACAAGGTCTTCAGTGTGCTACCTTTCTCCTTTTTCTGTCTCACCCTAAACATCATTTCATCTGGTAAGCATTTAGTACTCAGGGGGTCTGTGCTCCACTCTCTTGGTTACTTGGCTCTGGTGATGGTGTGCACTTTCCAGGGTGGTTCATGAGCACCTAACAGTATTACGCTATGGAGTCTATTTTCTTTTCCCATGTATGACTGCCATCGATTGATGAGAGGCGAATCTGAGTACATCCATCTGAGGTTGATTCAACTCCGTTTGAGTTTTTTGGGCGAACTCTATTCCTTTTTCTGGTAAGGAGATTATGTGAATTCGATATGATCATCTGACCCTGAAATCTGGAATTTGGACTGTATCTGTCATTTGGATAACACGTTTACATCATAGAGGACTTTTTGGTCTATCAATCATTGTGTCTTGTTTGATGGTTACTTATCAAATCAGCACTTAGTAGCGCGACTTAGCCCCTTTAGCCTGTCCCAAATAGCTAAAGAATGGGATAGGGCCGGGCATAATATGGGGGGGCGCTCTTTAGGCGGTTGCCACAATATATGAGAAATCTGCTTATCAGGAACAGAGCGTGCCTCCAGCTGCATCCAGATGGGATGGGGACAGTTAGAGTGAAACTTCACTAGTGGGGCCAGCTGTGCCGCATAGTAATACTTCAGCAGATCTGGCACCCCCAGGCCACCCCTGCTTCTGGGAGTTAACAGCATCCTTCTGTTCACCCTAGGCCTTTTGTTCCCCCAGATAAAGGACAACACCTTGCTCTGAAAGTTCTGAAGATCATTTCTACGTAAAGCAATAGGCAATGTACGAAACATATATAGCACTTTGGGTAGGATATTCATTTTCACCGAGTGTAATCTACCAAACCACGACGGTGGATCAAGCAGCCACCGATCCATATCAGCTAGCAGTCGAGCGAAGAGGGGCGGGTAGTTACTGGTGTATAGTGAGTGCAATGTAGGTGTCAATTGTATGCCCAAGTAAGGTAGCGTTTTGGTCTGCCAGATAAATTTATAGGACTGTCGCAAGGTAGACACCGTCGAACCCTCCAGGGAAACATTCATCGCCTGCGATTTAGCTTGATTGGTTTTCAAGCCCGAGATACGTGCGAATCGGCCAAGCAACGCAAATAGGTTTGGAAGAGTTGTGATCGGCGAGGAGACCAGGGCCAGAATGTCATCCGCGAACAACATGCACTTGTGTGCCAATCCCCCGCAGACCACACCCCTAACGTCTGCCGACGTGCGGACCTTAATCGCCAGTGGTTCCAAGGCCAATACAAAAATTAGGGGAGACAAGGGACAGCCCTGTCGGGTTCCCCTACCAATGGATATAGAACCCGACGTGTAACCCTTCAACATAAGTTTAGCAGTGGGAGAGCTATAGAGAGTCCTCAATAGGGTGAGAAAGGGTGCACCAAAGCCATATCTCGCCAAAACATCAAATAAGTAATCCCACGAGAGGGAATCAAAAGCCTTATGTATGTCTAAGGAGAGAAGCCTGCATTCTCGAGGGCACTCCCCGTCCCAGTCCGAGTGGATTGCAGAAATAATGTCCAACACCCGCCTAGTTTGGTCAGAAGTCTGGCGTCCCGGAACGAACCCAGCTTGATCAGGGTGAATATAACAAGATAGGAATGAGCCAAGTCTAGTCGCCATAATTTTGGTTAAAATTTTAAGGTCCGAATTTATTAATGATATCGGGCGATAATTCTCGCAAGTACTGTGGTCTTTCCCTGGTTTCGGGAGGACATGAATGAATGCCGCATTCTCCTGAGGCGGGAGGTCCCCCCCCAGGCGCATGGCATTAAACATGGCATAGAGATGAGGGGACAAAATGTCCTGAAATTTGCGGTAATATATGCCCAGAAAACCATCGGGACCAGGTGCCTTAGAGGGGTGCAAGCCCTTAATTGCCTGTTTAATCTCCACCTCAATGATTTCACCATTCATTACGTCCACATGTGAGGCTGTAAGTGTGGGCAATGGCAGGTCAGCAAAAAATGCATCCGCCAAGTTCCTATCATAATGGGCAGGGGTATGGTATAATTTAGTGTAGAAATCCGTGAATTCCGCCGTCAGCAGTTCAGGATTGCGAGATAGAGCCCCAGATTTAAGGCGCAATTTAGGCAATGCCGACGTATAGGGTCGCGGCGTAAATTTCCTCGCCCATAGTGTAGTACTTGTGGCGCGACCAGCAAATATGTTTTTCCGCTTGCGTCGTGAGACTCAAGTTCAGGGACAGCCTAGCTGCGTCGATTTTGTGTCTGATATCCACTTGGGGCCGAGACCGTTGTTCAGCCAAAAGATCGGCAAGTTCTCTCTCCTGTAATTTTATTGTGCTTTATCGATTCCGTTTAAGCCTAGCTGCTATCTGTATAAGCTTGCCTCGGACGGTGGCCTTGTGTGCTGCCCAGGTGACCGCAGGTGTCGTGTCGGTTGGGCGATTCTCCAAAAAAAAAAGTGCTGATCTCCGTTTCCAGTTCCCTGAGAATAAGCGGGTCATTTAAAAGAGTGGTATTAAGTCGCCATGGGGACGGGCTGGGTTTTGACCATAGCTCCGAGATATGGATTTGCACCGGGGAGTGATCAGACCACGGGGTGGCTAAAATCTTTGCCGAAGACACGTAGGGAGAAAGCGCCGAGCTAGCGAACACATGGTCTATGCGGGAATAGGTGCCGTGGACATGGGAGAAGTGAGTGTAGTCCCTCCGAGAGGGGTTGAGCTCCCTCCAAAGATCTAACAAGTCCCATTCATGGAGAAGGCGGGCCAACATATGCCCATGTCTCGGTAAATGTTTGAGTGTCGGCTTTCCCGGGACAGTCTTATCTAAGGCTTGATCCAGGGGTAGGTTGCTATCCCCCCCCCCAGGATCACCCTGCCCTGCACTTTGGGTAGGAGTGTACGTAACATGCTGTGGAAAAAGGCGAGTTGTCCCGTGTTAGGAGTGTAGTATGAGATAAGAGAAATCAGTTGATCATTAATAAGTCCCACAACCATAAGATAGCGACCCTCCCTGTCCCTAACTACAGTCACAGGAGTGAAAGGAACCCTGCGAGAGAAGCATATGGCCACACCTCGCTTCTTCTCAGTCCCAGAGGATAGGTAAAATTGTGGGTAGCGGGCCGAGAGGTATCTAGGGGCCGAAGATTTAGAAAAATGGGTTTCTTGCAATAGCAGAATATCCGCCTTTTGTTTGTGGTAACAGGAAAAAGCTTTGGTATGCTTAACGGGGGAATTGAAGCCCTGCACATTGTGTGAGATAAGAGAATACATGGTGGAACTAATAGCTGACATGGTGGTTTGGCAGAGTATGCTCACCTGATGAAGTACCTACACGGTGCCACTTCCCACAAGCAGGAGTCATGTCCGGGGTCCAGTAACTGCACAGCGGGGCCGACACGCAGGGTCAGGGTCCATAAGAAAAGGAGGAAAAAAGAAAGAAAATGAAAAGAAGAGTCAACATAAGCAAGAGGATAAGGTCCTCCCGCTAGAGAAACATAATGCCATATAACAAAACAATAAAGTAGGGAAGTTAATTTCCCCAGTTCCCTCCACTGGGGTTTTCGTTGTGAGGTTGCCCCCATCGCAGGATAAGGGCAAGGTCACAAGAGTGGCATGCGGTTGCATCCCAGCCGACTGTCAATTAACGCATGTCAGCGGGGGGAGACAAGGGGCATGAGAAATTAGAAGTTGAAACCCGTAGAGCCAGGTAAGCCCCACGGGTCCCATAACCACCTGAAGCCCCGGACCGCGAGCGAAAGGCCACAGCCCAGGGTTCCAGTATACACATAGCAATTACCTGATTGCAAAATACACAGTTAGAGAACCTAGTCAGCAGACTAAGTAGGGGCCCCAAAGGGGGAGAGCCCCGAGAGGCCCCAGCGTCGTAACACATCACCTCCCGCACCCCCCCCCCACCACAGGAGGAGGACAGACGCCCCAGAGGCCCTCCCCCCTGCCCCCGACCAGGGGGCCCCGGGGGAGACCGCCACCGGAGCGACCGCCCGGCCCCAACCAAAAGACCCACAATATAGGCATTGCCAAGGCCCCTCCGCAGAGGCGACCAGGACTAAGGATGGTCACTGTCACCATCCCGACCACCCCACCCAGCCCCCTGCCACCAAAGTGACAGTGGCTGGCATTACAGGGTCAGTCCCAAGGAAACACCCGTTCAAGTACATGAGAGAAAAAAGAAAAAGGGAAAAAAACAGCAAAAAACAAAACAAAGAAAAACTGCCTCCTCTTCCTCTCTCACTGAAGGGGTAGAAAAATGACGGCTAAAAAAACAGTCACTTCAGGTATTGTGCTAATCCTTCTTCGTGGAGGGTGGTCCTCTTCGGATTGCAATACGTATTTTTATAATGTAAATTGTTCTATTTAATATATATCATAGCTCTGATATACATACCTCCACCCTTTTCCATTTCAGTGCTGCAGGACCTACTGGTCTTCACTTTAGATAAGCCTGATATTCCAATTTTTGTCCTAGGTGATTTTAATAATGTCCTAAATCCTGCCCTAGATAGACAACCCCCCAAATTAAGGGTTCCTCACAACGAGGCAGCCCACTGCTATGATTTATGGAAGAGGTAAAATGGGTAGATGTAAGGAGAAAAAAGTACCGTTTAACTGTCCAATTCTCCTGTAATTCTAAGACATATGGGTCACTGTCCCGTATAGATCTTTGTCTCGGGTCAGCTCGATCGATTGGGCTGGTTTCAAAAATACTGTATGCTTCTAGAGGGGTGTCTGACCACTTGCCTTTGATATGCTGGATTACAGCTAGACCTATCCTGACTTTTCCTAGAGCTCTGTGACGTCTAAATGCTTTTTGGCTGAAACTGAGAGCGCTGGGATTGGACAAAACATGGTTGGTTTATTTGAGGATAACGCACTCTTGAGTCTTCATATCCACAGTTAATAGTATAAAGACAGAATCTAAAAAGCATGAAAAACCTCTCACTCAGCATGGCCAGGAAAGGGAGTGGGTGTATATTTCACAACCCACAGACGAGGCCCAGTCAGCTTGGCTCGCTGCACAGGATTCCCTGACACAACTTATTAACTCCAAAGCCGAAAAAAATAGTTTTTTTTCCAAGGTAATCTTTTATGAAGAGGGGGAACAGGCTGGTCGTCTGCTTGCAAAAATAGTTAATGTATGCCCAGCAGCTCTAGTGATTGGTGAACCAAAGCTTCCTACAAGTAGGGATTATCAAACTTTTCAAAAGTTCGGTTCGACCAGAACACCCGAACTTCCCGAAAGTTCGGCCCGGATTTCAGAACCCCATTGAAATCAATGGGAACCGAACTTCGGTAATCAAAAAACACCATTTTGAAGCCCTAAAACCCAATAAATGCCACACACACACGTGTATGTATATGTACACATATATAGGTGTGAAAGTAGCAGAAACCTATGCCTGCGCTAATGAAATAATTAACATGCATATGGCTTCTCTGCTATAACACCTATATGTGTGTATGTGTATAAATACATATAAGTGTGTGTGTATATATACCCCTATACAGAAGTTCAGATGTTATGCCTGTCTCCAAAGACCCCCAAAAAATGCCCAAAAAAACGCCTGCTGCAAAAACACACCTGGGCGTTTTTGTAGCAGGCGTTTTTTTGGGCATTTTATTGGCGTCTTTGGAGGCAGGCATAACATCAGAACTTCTGTGTAGGGGTATATATACACACACACATGTATGTATATATACACATACACATAAATAGGTGTGAAAGTAGCAGAAACCTATGCTTGCGCTAATGAAATAATTAACAGGCATATGTCTCCGCTCCTATCACACCTATATGTGTGTATGTGTATAAATACATATAAGTGTGTGTGTATATATACCCCTATACAGAAGTTCAGATGTTATGCCTGCCTCCAAAGACGCCCAAAAAATGCACAAAAAAAACGCCTGCGCCAAAACAAAAACGTCCAGGTGTGTTGTTGCAGGTGTTTTTTTTGGGCATTTTTTGGGGGTTTTATGTAGGCAAAACCAAACAAGAGCTTGGTAAACGTATAAATAAACATATGCAAAGCATAAATATCAGGGACTTATATCTACCTCTGGGTAGACATATAGCCATTGCTCACAAATATAGGACTCCCAAGGAAACCTTTTGTGCCTTGGAATGAGTGCATATTCCGGCCAGGGGGGGGTGATTGGAACAAGCAGCTACTCCAGCGCGAAATGCGCTGGATTGCTAGGCTTGGGGCGACCACCCCCCCTGGCCTGAATGAAACCGAGAGTTTTGGACCCTTTTTGGAGGGCTTTTCTTCAGGCAAAACCGACTAATTGTCTATTTTCATTTATTATTTTTATTTTGCATTGTTTATCTTATTTCTTATAGTCCCCCTTCTTTGAGACTTATATCTTGTCCTTCCTTACCAGATGAGCGCACTACCTTTCTGATTTACGTTTCTGATTAACGTTTTAGCACTCAATAATTTTATTTAAACATTCGGTGTTTACACTCACATTTTAAATTCTTGAACAATACCACAATATGACTGATTTTTCTCACCAAATCTTTAGAACCCAATGGATTCAATATTGAGCTGTACTTGAATTGCTTTATTAGTGACTACTAATTCTTAGATGACCACTAATTTGAAACTGATTTTATGGTGTATTTTTTACCTATGTGCTTGGGGTTCATTTGTATTTTATAAATTTTATGGGTGGTATTTTACTTATATTAACATCCTGTACTTTATAATTATATTTTATTATTTTATTAATTATATTAATATTTGTATTTTTGGTCATTGCTTGTGTGATGTTATTTTAACTGTGTTATAATCATAATTGTGACCATATAACTGTGGTTATAGTTTTTTATTATAATTGTAATTATAATGCTCTTTTTAGCTATTGTCTCAAAGATATGATTTGTTATGTGATATATAATGTAGTTCATAGGATAGATATGTATTATTACTGTATATACATTTCTGCAATTTATGTCCTAGGTGTAGATCCTATTCCTCAAACTGGTAGTTTTTAATTACTTTTTAATTACCCAATGAGTCTCAGATTTAATTAATATAGTTTTATTCTATTAGTATATCCATCGCTTATGATGCATTGGCACTTAGTAGTGGTATTGGGTGTACATAATGCTTAACTACACATTTGGACATTTGTCCGTGGTTATGGTCAAAAGCTCTTTATTTGAGGCCATTATATTGTGTCTACCAGTCTGTGGAAAGGGTTACTTGGAGTTGCACACCTGTTGCAGATTGAACAATCGGTAGTTTATTTTCGGGAGAGCTGGGCCGTGCAGCCACCACCCCCCTTGGAAATGACGAAACTCGTCGGAGACTGACTGCACAGCATCCGGAAACAGCTGATTCTGACCAGGGGGTGTCACCAGCGGATCGGCTCACCAGCGTGGAGAGGGTGATATATGCTGGATACATTCCCCTCAGTCATATTGTGGTATTGCTCAAGAATTTAAAATGAGAGTGTAAACACCGAATGTTTAAATAAAAGTATTGAGTGCTAAAACGTTATCACACTACTAGAGGCTATTCTTTTTTACATACATCCGGTCTGTTATGTCTTGGTGTGGACAATAATGAGGAGAAGGGCTTACTAGCTGTCCAGCTGATCGGAGTGGGTGACACATAGTGTTGTTTGCCTTTTCCACAAGAGTGGAAGGCAATCATTTCTGGTGAGTGGCCATATTATTTAGATTGTGAGCACACATCGGTGGGGAATCATAAGGTGTCTCTTATTCATATTCACATTGGGATACCAAGGTTCTTTATTGGAAAAAAGGTGATGGACTCTTTTCATGGACTTATTTTCATGATTTTTTCATGGACCATTCACATGAATCTTTATAGTTGCTGTCACATATGTTTGCGCTACTGAATTCCTGTATCTTACATTATTGCTTATATGTGGAAGTTCTTCTATAATATTTTTGCAGTTTCAGGTAGCAGCAGTATAATTATATTTTAGTATTTAACCTTTTGAGCGCGGGGAATATTTTTATATTTATATATCTGTGGCACCCTCCTAGATAGGTGCTAGTTAGTGTAAATAGTTTGCTCTGTCTGCTTATCATGGGAGCAGCAGGTAAACCATAGTCTGCTCCATCTGCTTATCAGGGGAGCCTGATCAGTAGTTAGGCCTGTTGCATGTGTCCATGATTCATGTGGCCTGAGGGAGTGTCCCCACTGTATCCATAAGGGGAGCATGTTGGACAGTGGAGGAAACCCAGACAGTGACTCACAGGCTTCTATGACTATCCCAGTGGGTTGTAGAATATTGTGGTTGATGATGAATATCTATCAAACACACACCCAGCGCTAGTGGTCCCTACGAAATACTAGATAATTCAGCAAAGTATTAACATGCAGCACAATACTGGTGTATCTCAAAGTATTAGCATGTAACACTAAAATGGTGCAACAATAAATATATAAATAAATCAATATATTTATATCTCTGATTAGCAGCCGCTGTAAATAAACAGTACTATAAATAAAGTGCAGTTAATATCATGTCAGTACACAAAATCAATCACACTCAGCAGCGCTATACTCAAAGTCATCCGCTCTGAGTATCAAAAACATCAAATATAAAACGACAAATATAAAACGAAATGCACAGGACCATCATATGAATATAAGTGTCCAATACATAGAGCAGTCTCTATAGCTCCCCAGTGAGGTCTTCTACTGACAGAGTGACACGGAGTCCATAATCCCAGAACGAATAAATTGTGGTACTTCAATCAGGATAAAGTGAAATGGGTCCACCACCACACCTCCAGTGCTCCCCTCTAAATTAAACACTCACCAGACCAATAAGGATCAAAAGCCTCTATGTTATTGCCTTTTAGTTGTCTCTCCACATCTCTGGTTATTAGATACAGATCACTGCACGCTGTGGCTTCCTGTTTCCTGTGCTCAGACTCTCCAGTACCATGTGACACAATTTGACCAATTGAAAAAGACAAGAGTAGGGCTCGGATAGTGTGAAATCGTTTTCAACTGTTTATTGCTAAAAACACAATCAATCCGCCCCCCCCCCCCAATGTTAAACATGCTTACATTCAAGTGTAGGGTATTCAGCATATAAGTTAATGGAATACCGCCAGTATGCAGCCCAATCCGGCCGATCAGTCAGCTCCCCGCAGATCTCCCACCTCTGCTATGGAAGCCACGGCTTCTCGGCAAGGACATCCAACTCCGAAGCGTCTCCACGATAGCGGCATGCTGGCGTACTGACGCGTTTCGTCGTAAAACGATTTCAACAGAGAACGTCAGCACGCTCCCCTGACATTCAATTTATCCCCCCTAAGTCCGGCCTCCCAGACTCCATGGGCAGTGCACACATCAAGGCGGAGCCTCGCAGCATCCGTCCCGACCTGCAATAAGATCCGCGGCATTGCAGTATACAACCACATACACCATACAATCCGCATGCGGTCTTCGTTTTGAAAATGCATTTTTTTTGACAATTTGTCTATGTAGGCATTTTGCAGCATCCGTCCCGATCCGCAATAAGATCCGCGGCATTGCAGTATACAACCACATACACCTTACAATCCGCATGCGATCTTCGTTTTGAAAATGCATTTTTTTTTTTTTTTTGACAATTTGTCTATATAGGCATATTGCTTCATGGTACCACACATGCACCCATGCCCTTATATAAACCCATTAATACTTGATAGCTTATATGCTCAATAAATAGATAAACAAATCAAATAAATACACAATGAATTCAGTTATTGCACCAATAGCTAAAATCATAAATATGTCATATTACTATAAAATCTTAAGCTCGAAAAGCTCCTAAATTATATACCATATTGAATTCACACTAAAAATGATTAACCTAGGTTACATATCGATACTAAATGGCAGGAAACTGATAACGATGTTACAAGCAATTAATAAATTATAAAATGTTACAAAATTATTAAAACACAACCACTAATAATTACTTAAAAAACAGTTAAGATCCAGATCTATATTTAACACGTTGGGGGTAAGAGCATTGTTTAAATATATCCATTGAGTTTCCTTTTTTGATAACTCCCTCACTCTGTTTGCTCCCCGCCACGAGTGGGGCATCTTTTCTATCCCCCAAAATTTCAAACCTGACGGGTCTCTGTTATGGTTCTCTCTAAAGTGCAATGGCACACTGTGCTCTTTAAAGCCCGTGGTGATCTTATAGATGTGCTCTGAAATACGTTTACCCAATCTACTTTTCGTTCGTCCAATGTATATAAGCCCACATGGGCATTCCATGCTATATACAACATGGGTAGACAGGCAGGAAATAAATTCCTTAATCTCAAATGATCTCCCATTTGCATTTGATGTGAAAGATGTCAGCCCTCTGTAATGGGTGTTCACCTGCCGGCATGCCTTACATCGCCTACACGCATGAAAGCCTGTCATATTCCAAAAAATCTTGGGTAACTGTGGGGGATCAAGCACTTTTTTAACAACTCGATCTCCTATGGATGGTGCTTTACGGTATATAAACTTGGGATGTTCAGGCAGAACCGGTCCCAGTGTTTTATCTAGTTTTAGGACATTCCAATGTTTTCTAACCACTTCCTCAAATTCTTTATATTGGACATTATAGTCCGTGATGAACCCCCATTGATGTCCATCATTAGATGTTTTGTTAGTTGTTAACAGGCAGGTATCCTGTGATGTCTCATATACCTCTTTCACCGTTTGGTCAATAATATCTGGTTTATATCCCTTCTCCACAAACTTATTTTTTATAATTGTCGCTTGGGAGATAAAATCCTCATTCGTTGTGCAATTGTGTCGAATACGGAGCATTTGCCCCTTAGGTATGTTCCTCAACCAATTTGGATGGTGACCACTTTGGATAGGAAGAAAACCATTCCTATCTGTTGGTTTAAAATAAGCTTTAGTCATTATTTGTTTATCTATTAAATAGACACACACATCCAAATAGTTGATCATATCCAGACTCCAGGTGAAATCTAACCTAATATTCTGCCCATTGGAATTCAGGTTTTCAGCAAATTCTTTTAGAGATGATTTGGTCCCGGCCCATATAAAGAAAAGATCATCTATGTACCTTTTGTGCATTATTAGTTCACTTCTTCGATTAGCGTGGATGCGTTTGTCCTCCCATTCACCCATAAAAAAATTCGCGAGACTGGGTGCGAATTTCGCGCCCATCGCAACTCCCCTCTTTTGTGTATAGAACTGTCCCCCATACCAAAAGTAATTATGAGTGAGACAATAGTCCAACATCATCCCCAAAAATTTCTTTTGCGTATGGGGCAGATCGGGCCTTTGACTTAAGGCCCAATTTAGGGATAATAAAGCATCCTCATGCTAGATGTTGGTATATAAGGACGCGACATCCGCTGTCACTAAATAAATTTCAGGTACATCTGGTAGGACCACGTCTTTCAAACAGCACAAAAAAATCCTTAGTTTCTTTTAGAAAGGCTCTCATTTGTGTAACACTCTCCTGCAAAAATCGATCTAAATATTCACCTGCCCTAGCTGTCACGGATCCGATGCTGTTTACAATAGGTCTGGCAGGAGGATTCAGCTGGTCCTTATGGACTTTAGGGAGAGTGTAAATGGTCGGTATCCTACTAAAACTTGGTGTCAAATACGTTCTTTCTTTTTTCGTTAAAATCATTTCATTGTATCCAAATTCAATAAGATTGTTAAGATCTTTTCTGTAATTAAGAGTAGGATCTTTTTCCAGAATTGCATACGTATCTGTATCATTCAACATTTCTGTAAGTTGGTTATGATAGTAGGTTTTGTCTAATACCACCACGCCTCCCCCCTTATCAGCTGGTCTGATTACGACCTCTTTCCTTTTTTCCAAGGATTCTATACCCTCCTGTAGAAACTTAGGATTCGCATTCCTAACCGGTTTGATCGCATCAAGATCTCTGATCAGGAGTTGTTTAAACACATCTACATTTTGGTTAGAAGAATGGGGTGCATTGAATAAGGAACTGTTCTTTAGTCCACTGTCGACCCCTATTGTACTTTTTGGATCACTTTCTACATTTCTACTTTGTGTTGGATTAAGATTCAAAAAATATTTTTTCATATTCAACTTTCTAACGTATTTTTGAATATCCATGTAGACATTAAAACTTATTAATGGGGTTTTTATACCGCATTTCAGACCGGCATTAAGCACATTGATCTCTTTCTTGTTTAATTCAATTCCCGCTAAATTATAGATCCCTTCTAATCCATGTTGCGCCTTCTTTTTCTGGATCCTTCGTCCAGCTCTACATCCTCTGTATGATGTTGGGTAAATACATTGTTCCTCTCCCCTTGCTGGAAGTACTGTGCTGATTCCTCTCTGTTGGGTCCCGGACCGTTCCATGGGCCCCCCCTCCAGGATCTCCGACCTCTTCCGCGTCCTCTCCCCCTCCCGCCTTTCCCTAAAAAAGGGCAATATTGGTTTTGGTGTTGTTCATCCTCCATTCTCAGAGGCTCAAATCTATTAAACGTTTGTATGGGTTGGGCTGGATGTTGATAGTAATTATTCATTCTTCCATCATTCATGCCACCTCCGTATTGCGAGGGATTGGGACGCGGAGATCCTCTCATTTCTCCCCCGTATAACCTCGGGGGGTTTGAAACCCTCTTTTTTGGTTTTGTTTGCTGCCACGTATTATTAACTTGGACATTAGTCCTAGGTGTATGTGCAGGCCTCATATCCCTAGGTTGTGCTTCTTCCATAGTCTGCCCAATATCCCGGTTAATGGCTCCTTGTTGATGTATCTCATTTCTCCCCGTTTGTGACGGAATCTGCCATAGATAAACTTGATTTTTTCTAAAGTCATTCAGATCTCTCTGATATTTTTTGACTTTTTTCTTCTGTGTGTCTCCATCAACTTTTTCAAGTTTTTTCTTTATGTCCGTGTTAAACTTAATTACCAGTGGGGAATCTTTATGTGATTCCAAAATCAGTTGCAATTCTGCTATTTTCTTCTCTAAATCTGCCATTTTTTTCTTTTTAAAACTAACTCCTTTATCCGGTAACCTGCTTGATTAAAAAACTCAAACCACTCAGTGGTGGATATCTCGTCATCAAGACCATTCTGAGGGGCCACCTCCCATCTAAGGCTCCTCATGATGATCTTGTCCTTGGAATATTGCTCAAATGTGCAAATATCCCACCATGTCCTGATTTGTTTTTCTAAAACATTCGTTAAAACATTAAGAGTTCCTATAAAGTCCTTATTATCATCTACTATTACTTGACCACTAAAAACCGTTTTCAGATCTAATTTTCTGTTTTTAAGGTATTGGAAACCCTCCATAGCAGCTAGGTGTAAAAAAGTTTACAGAAATGTAGAATATTGTGGTTGATGATGAATATCTATCAAACACACACCCAGCGCTAGTGGTCCCTACGAAATACTAGATAATTCCGCAAAGTATTAACATGCAGCACAATACTGGTGTATCTCAAAGTATTAGCATGTAACACTAAAATGGTGCAACAATAAATATATAAATAAATCAATAAATATATATCTCTGATTAGCAGCCGCTGTAAATAAACAGTACTATAAATAAAGTGCAGTTAATATCATGTCAGTACACAAAATCAATCACACTCAGCAGCGCTATACTCAAAGTCATCCGCTCTGAGTATCAAAAACGTCAAATATAAAATGACAAATATAAAACGAAATGCACAGGACCATCATATGAATGTAAGTGTCCAATACATAGAGCAGTCTCTATAGCTCCCCAGTGAGGTCTTCTACTGACAGAGTGACATGGAGTCCATAATCCCAGATCGAATAAATTGTGGTACTTCAATCAGGATAAAGTGAAATGGGTCCACCACCACACCTCCAGTGCTCCCCTCTAGATTAAACACTCACCAGACCAATAAGGATCAAAAGCCTCTATGTTATTGCCTTTCAGTTGCCTCTCCACATCTCTGGTTATTAGATACAGATCACTGCACGCTGTGGCTTCCTGTTTCCTGTGCTCAGACTCTCCAGTACCATGTGACACAATTTGACCAATGGAAAAAGACAAGAGTAGGGCTCGGATAGTGTGATATTGTTTTCAACTGGTTATTGCTAAAAACACAATCAATCCGCCACCCCTGTTAAACATGCTTACATTCAAGTGTAGGATATTCAGCATATAAGTTAATGGAATACCGCCAGTATGCAGCCCAATCCGGCCGATCAGTCAGCTCCCCGCAGATCTCGCACCTCTGCTATGGAAGCCACGGCTTCTCGCCAAGGACATCCGACTACTCTTAATTACACTCTTAATTCTTAACAATCTTATTGAATTTGGATACAATGAAATGATTTTAACGAAAAAAGAAAGAACGTGTTTGACACCAAGTTTTAGTAGGATACAGACCATTTAAACTCTCCCTAAAGTCCATAAGGACCAGCTGAATCCTCCTGCCAGACCTATTGTAAACAGCATCGGATCCATGACAGCTAGGGCAGGTGAATATTTAGATTGATTTTTGCAGGAGAGTGTTACACGAATGAGAGCCTTTCTAAAAGACACTAGGGATTTTTTGTGCTGTTTGAAAGACGTTGTCCTACCAGATGTACCTGAAATTTATTTAGTGACAGCGGATGTCGCGTCCTTATATACCATCATCCAGCACGAGGATGCTTTATTATCCCTAAATTGGGCCTTAAGTCAAAGGCCCGATCTGCCCCATACGCAAAAGAAATTTTTGGGGATGATGTTGGACTATTGTCTTACTCATAATTACTTTTGGTATGGGGGACAGTTCTATACACAAAAGAGGGGAGTTGCGATGGGTGCGAAATTCGCACCCAGTCTCGCGAATTTATTTATGGGTGAATGGGAGGACAAACGCATCCACGCTAATCGAAGAAGTGAACTAATAATGTACAAAAGGTACATAGATGATCTTTTCTTTATATGGGCCGGGACCGAATCATCTCTAAAAGAATTTGCTGAAAACCTGAATTCCAATGGGCAGAATATTAGGTTAGATTTCACCTGGAGTCTGGATATGATCAACTATTTGGATGTGTGTGTCTATTTAATAGATAAACAAATAATGACTAAAGATTATTTTAAACCAACAGATAGGAATGGTTTTCTTCCTATCCAAAGCGGTCACCATCCAAATTGGTTGAGGAACATACCTAAGGGGCAAATGCTCCGTATTCGACGCAATTGCACAACGAATGAGGATTTTATCTCCCAAGCGACAATTATAAAAAATAAGTTTGTGGAGAAGGGATATAAACCAGATATTATTGACCAAACGGTGAAAGAGGTATATGAGACATCACAGGATACCTGCCTGTTAACAACTAACAAAACATCTAATGATGGACACCAATGGGGGTTCATCACGGACTATAATGTCCAATATAAAGATTTTGAGGAAGTGGTTAGAAAACATTGGAATGTCCTAAAACTAGATAAAACACTGGGACCGGTTCTGCCTGAACATCCCAAGTTTATATACCGTAAAGCACCGTCCATAGGAGATTGAGTTGTTAAAAAAGTGCTTGATCCCCCACAGTTACCCAAGATTTTTTGGAATATGACAGGCTTTCATGCGTGTAGGCGATGTAAGGCATGCCGGCAGGTGAACACCCATTACAGAGGGCTGACATCTTTCACATCAAATGCAAATGGGAGATCATTTGAGATTAAGGAATTTATTTCCTGCCTGTCTACCCATGTTGTATATAGCATGGAATGCCCATGTGGGCTTATATACATTGGACGAACGAAAAGGAGATTGGGTAAACGTATTTTTAGAGCACATCTATAAGATCACCACGGGCTTTAAAGAGCACAGTGTGCCATTGCACTTTAGAGAGAAACATAACAGAGACCCGTCAGGTTTGAAATTTTGGGGGATAGAGAAGATGCCCCACTCGTGGCGGGGAGCGAACAGAGTGAGGGAGTTATCAAAAAAGGAAACTCAATGGATATATTTAACCAATGCTCTTACCCCCAATGGGTTAAATATAGATCTGGATCTTAACTGTTTTTAAGTAATTATTAGTGGTTGTGTTTTAATAATTTTGTAACATTTTATAATTTATTAATTGCTTGTAACATCGTTATCAGTTTTCTGCCATTTAGTATCGATATGTAACCTAGGTTAATCATTTTTAGTGTGAATTCAATATGGTATATAATTTTGGAGCTTTTCGAGCTTAAGATTTTATAGTAATATGACATGTTTATGATTTTAGCTATTGGTGCAATAACTGAATTCATTGTGTATTTATTTGATTTGTTTATCTATTTATTGTGCATATAAGCTATCAAGTATTAATTGGTTTATATAAGGGCATGGATGCATGTGTGGTACCATGCAGCAATATGCCTATATAGACAAATTGTCAAAAAAAAAAAAAATGCATTTTCAAAACGAAGATCGCATGCGGATTGTAAGGTGTATGTGGTTGTATACTGCAATGCCGTGGATCTTATTGCGGGTCGGGACGGATGCTGCAATATGCCTATATAGACAAATTGTAAAAAAAATGCATTTTCAAAACAAAGATTGCATGCGGATTGTATGGTGTATGTGGTTGTATACTGCAATGCCGCGGATCTTATTGCAGGTCGGGACGGATGCTGCGAGGCTCCGCCTTGATGTGTGCACCGCCCATGGAGTCTGGGAGGCCGGACTTAGGGGGGGATAAATTGAATGTCAGGGGAGCGTGCTGACGTTCTCTGTTGAAGTCGTTTTACGACGAAACGCGTCAGTACGCCAGCACGCCACTATTGTGGAGACGCCTGGAGTCAGATGTCCTTGACGAGAAGCCGTGGCTTCCATAGCAGAGGTGGGAGATCTGCGGGGAGCTGACTGATCGGCCAGATGGGCTGCATACTGGCTGTATTCCATTAACTTATATGCTGAATACCCTACACTTGAATGTAAGCATGTTTAACAGGGGTGGCGGATTGATTGTGTTTTTAGCAATAAACAGTTGAAAACGATATCACACTATCCGAGCCCTACTCTTGTCTTTTTCCATTGGTCAAATTGTGTCACATGGTACTGGAGAGTCTGAGCACAGGAAACAGGAAGCCACAGCGTGCAGTGATCTGTATCTAATAAACAGAGAGACAACTGAAAGGCAATAACATAGAGGCTTTTGATCCTTATTGGTCTGGTGAGTGTATAATCTAGAGGGGAGCACTGGAGGTGTGGTGGTGGACCCATTTCACTTTATCCTGATTGAAGTACCACAATTTATTCGATCTGGGATTATGGACTCCATGTCACTCTGTCAGTAGAAGACCTCACTGGGGAGCTATAGAGACTGCTCTATGTATTGGACACTTACATTCATATGATGGTCCTGTGCATTTTGTTTTATATTTGTAGTTTTATATTTGATGTTTTTGATACTCAGAGCGGATGACTTCCAGTATAGCGCTGCTGAGTGTGATTGATTTTGTGTACTGACATAATATTAACTGCACTTTATTTATATCCCAGTGGGTTGGCACAACAATGGTGCA
Source organism: Pelophylax lessonae (assembly GCF_965119305.1). NCBI lineage: Eukaryota > Metazoa > Chordata > Amphibia > Anura > Ranidae > Pelophylax > Pelophylax lessonae. The sequence goes on from NC_138780.1 coordinate 93,679,025, forward strand.
TCCTGGGATATGATATAAAAGCCAGGAGCACATGTGAAAGGGTGTCTTTGGGCGGGAAGCCAGGTCCCAGGAGGAGGATTAAGGCTGTCTCTCCTCCTGTCTGTATGGAAGGTCAGCCTAGTGAGCCAGACATGTGGTGCTGAGCCAGGAGGTCCGGTGGATTCTGAGGAGTGGAGCTGAAGGCAGAGCAACCTTGGGAAAAACAGTGTCTGTGAGTAACGAGAAGCTTGCTGGGGGGGTCTGCCCAGGACAGGACCATCATATGAATGTAAGTGTCCATCTTGCTGTGCCTGTTCAAGATGTTCCCCTGATTACCAGTACACGGTTACCTTGAGATGTAGTTTGTTGATCCCTCCTTGCTCCTGATGGCTCGTCACACAAAGATGTTCTGTGCGAACCGAACAGGGGGGTGTTCAACTCATCACTAATCCTGATATTGTCTCAATGCAGGGAAACAGTTTTGTTACATTTATGAGGGGTGATAGGTACCTTACACAGGTTTGGTTGGTTAATCAGCCAGGACAAGAATCAACTGGTTCCTAGCCAGGAGTTGGTATATTTGGGTGCTTTTTTCACCAGGAAATGCTCAGTGTCTCTTCCTCAAGAAAAGATTCCAGTTATCAGGTGGAGAGTAAAAAAGCCTTGTAGAGAAGATCAATGACAGTGTCAGAATACCTTAGCCTTCTAGGGACTTTTCTCTTGTACATTCTGATTGTAAAATTAGTGCACTGACATCTATTAGTCTTTCAACAGGGCTTCCTTTCTCAGTGGAGAAGACAGCCCCTGTCTCAGAGGATAATTGTTTCCCTGAAAATGAAATCCAGCCTATGATGGTGCACAAGATCCCATAATCTCTAAAATCACTGCCACCTAGCTCTTCAAGACTTTAGGAGTGGTCTTCAACATCCTAGAACTTCGGGGAGCTTGGATGGCCATCTTGCATATAGCACCCCTACTAAAGGCCAAATTCAATAATGATACTAATGGACAACAGGGCAGCGGTTGCCTTTATATTAAACCAAGGAAACAAATGCAGCAGTTCAGTAGCAAGAGAGGTAAAACCAATTCTCTCATGGACAGAGTGAAATATTGTCAGTTTAAAAGCATCCTATATCCCATCCTTTCTAACTCTCCAGGCAGACTACCTATCGAGAAATTTCATTTAACAGCAACAAGCGGTCCTTGAACCAGAAGGTGTTCATCTGTATACACCAGAAATGGGTGCTTCCCCAAATAGATCTCTTTGCTTCTTCCCTGAATTCCAAGATGCCATTTTTCTTCACAAGGTATGCAATGTATCAGAAGTCAATGGGGATAGATGCTCTATCCCAGCATTGGACATTCCAGGTTAGGTTATGCCTTTCCTCAAGTTCCCTTGATTCTGGGGTTCCTTCAATTGGTAAAGGAGGCCTTGGTTGACATTGCTGACTCATCTGGCAGTGTGCAATCCTCTGCCTTTACCGATACTGCTGAATCTACTTACACAAAAGAATCTAGAAGAATTTAGTTTAAAGGTTTGGTAGTTGAGTGGAAGAGGCTGGAAGATCTAGGTTGTTCTCACCAAGTCCTACAGACGTTGCTTCAAGCAAGAAAAAGCACTATATAATCTGGCAAAAGTTCCCAGCATTTGCAGAGATGGAAAGATTTGATCCGCTTGCTCTAGAAGTACACAATGTTCTCCAGTTCTGACAGACAGGTCTAGATTTGGGTATAGTACTAAATACCATGAAAGTACAGGTTTCAGCATTATCAGCCCTCACATATGCTAGATTGGCTCTTAACTTATTGGTAGAGAGATTCCTGAAAGCGGTTCTAAAACTAAGACCACCGAGGAAGAACTTGTTTCCAAAATGAGATTTAGCTTTGATTTGAGATTTTCTTGTTACAGCACCTTTTGCTCCTACTAATAGCTGCTCATTAGAGGACATAACAGGAAAGTCAGCCTTCTTAGTAGTCTTTGCCTCAGGTCGTAGAATATCAGAGTTACAGGCTTTAATATTTACAGAACCATACATAATTTTTCACCCTGACAGGGTAGTTCTTCAACCAATACATCAATTCATTCCAAGTTCTAGCAGTCTGTCAATGAAATGAAGAATGGGTCTTGCCAACCTCTCCAGAGGAACAAGATTCAAGTAAACTACAGGAATGGGACTTGTCAAGAACCTTAAGATATTATATCTCTGCTACACTCCCTTTTCACAAGGATGAAAGGCTTTTTATAGTACCTATTGGAGCAAGGAAGAGGCAGGAGGCCTTACAAAGGACCACAGCAAACTGGATTGTGCAAATAATTGAGAATGAATGCCGGGCTAATGGCCTACCTACTTCTCAGGCGGTAAACACGCATCTGACAAGAAGCATCACTTCCTCTTGGGCAGTATTGGCAAATGTCTCATCTGAAACAATTTTTTGGGCTTCGATTTGGTAATAATTTACCACTTTTATGTCACACTGCAGTCTGGAGATTTTGGGAAAAAGACTTTAGAATTTTCAGTTCTGTGAAGTTGATTAAAATGTTTAAAGCATGACCCTCCCTAGTAGCAAGTTATGTACCATTTTTATGTTGCCATGTAGGCACCAGAAAAATGGAAACTGAATACTTACCTTTCTGTAATTTTCCTTTCCGTGTGCCTTTCCATGACAGCATACATCGCTCCCACTTTAAAATATTTCCATTGTTTAACTCTAGGTAACGGGATGGAGTGCATTGCTTTCTTTTATAGATTTATAATACTCCTGTGGGTTGGATATGGGCAGAGAAACCACCCATGTGTATGCTGCCATGGATAGGCACCAGGAATGGAAAATTAAAAAAAGGTAAGAATTTAAGTTTACATTACTGGAATGCAGAGCATGAAAGGCAGACTCAGTAACTTCCATTTCTACAGACGCAAATGATGCCTTTTGTTGGCATCCAAAACCAGCCAATAAAGAAAAATGGATTAAGTTCCCGCCTCCCCTGGGTTATCTGGGAGACAAGCAGAGTTTTGGGTGGTCAGTTTGTCTCTGTTGTTAGCTACCTTTGGAGGCCTCATCACAGTAGGTGGTGGGGGGCAGAGAAAGATAGCAACCAGGCAGTAATAAGAGAAGGAGAGTATTATGACATGATTGAGGTTGTGCTGGTATGGAGGGCTTCTACTTCATTAAGGGGGAGAGTGTGCAGAGAGACAAAGCACCATCCTTCAGCCTCGAGCACAGTGACAACCGGTGTATATGTGTGCACAGAACTGTCAGACCAGCCTGCATTGTAATGAGGCTGACAGGAGGACCAAGGTGGATGCTACAGAATGCTTTGGTTAATTTTGTAGCTTTTGTTTGGTAGACTCTGTATAGATTTCTTATCCATAGATGCTCCAGTTTCGGCAGAGGGCTGTGTGGACAGATTCCAGCAACTGCAAAATATCAAGCAACTTTCGCACTTACTCTCTCACCGACGCCTCTCTCATTTTTTTACAGTAAAGGACCAGTGGGTAGGATCCAAGAAAGCCAACCAAGAAAGAACCGGGGAAAGCATATTAATGCTAACCCTCCTGGATGGGGCAGCCTAAAAGCCAGCCTGCTTACAGGCAAAGCTCATGCTTTTTGCTGGCTAACTTAGCAGAGGGTGTGGTGCACCTCTGCAAACAGACAACTTTTCCAAACAGAGCAAATGTCCTTCTCTGCAGTATGCTGTCATAGGACAGGCTTTTCTGTTCACGTTGTGGCTGTTTTCCTTTAAAGAAAACAAGAACTGTAAGACTTTGCACATCTGTTGTTTTGATGCATCTGGAATGTGTTTAAAACTGAACTGAAGTTACTCATCTAAAATACCTCCCCGGCAATGGCCTGTTCTCCCCAGCTTCTTCCGGGTGCCAAATCTTTGCCTGTTTTGATTGACTGGCGCACAGGGATTTAACTCCTGTGCATGTATAGGAGTTCATTCATCCTGGCATACAGGCACAGTGCCAAGAATGTACCCTGAGCTTTAAACACGCAGCTCTGTGTACATTCTAAGCAAGACTTCTGGCAGGCAGACCCAGATTGCTGTGGTAAATGTCAGATGTTAGGACAGCTGTCTGTGGAGTATTGAACAACAGATGAGGTAAAGTTTTGTGTGATTTCCATGTGTGATAATCGATCACCTGTGTGTGGACCCTCTGCAGGCAATACCCTGTCAATCACTTAAAAGGGAGCACTTACAGTGTTGATAACAGTGTTGATGATGGTGGAAACCCCTGCAAAGGTAACATTTTTCATTTGAACTTTATCTTTCTGCTGAAATAAAAGTGGGCCAATAATCTTTGGCTGGTTTGAACTCACTGGAAAGCACTACACAAGAGTGAAACCCCCAAAAATATCACAGTGTGCTGGGGACAGGGACCTGGCTCGTCCTGTAGCTGATTGGACATAAAAAAAGCATTGCTTGTAAGTTTGGACAGAGATGAGTTCTGAGAATGCCCGAGCTCATCTCTACTCCTAATTCTCCCAGCTCCTCCACAAGTATCTGACTATTAAATGTATAAACAACCCATAAACAAGTACAGTAGTTATCGGTGTATAACACACACTTTTTCCCCCTGAAGACAGAGTGCAAATAATGTGTGCATGTTATATGCCAATATTTTCTATTGCGCTGCCTTGGGGGGGGGGGGTAATTGAGCACCGCCGGAATTATACAGAGCAGGGATCTCCTGCTTACCTGCCTCCTGGATCGCCTCCTATGATAGACAGCACACTGGTCCAATGCTGGGACATGTACTGTCTAGCGTAGGAGCTGGTCCAGGATGCAGGACTTTGTATAACATCAGCAGACGAGTAACCGGGAGATCCCCACTCTGTTTAATCTGGCGGCTCTAATCTCCTGAGGCTGCAGATGGGAACTGATCAGGCTGCAATGATGGGCAATGGTGAGGCTGCAGATGGACACTGATCAGGCTGCAATGATGGGCAATGGGAGGCTGCAGATGGGCACTGATCAGGCTGCAATGATGGGCAATGGTGTGGCTGCCGATGGGTACTGATCAGGCTGCATTTTATGGGCAATGGTGAGGCTGCAGATGGGCAATGATCAGGCCGCAATGATGAGCAATGTTGAGGCTGCAGATAGGCACTGATCAGCCTGCAATGATGGACAATGTTGTGGCTGTAGATGGGCACTGATCAGGCTGCATTGATGGGCAATGGTGAAACTGCAGATGGGAACTGATCAGGCTGCATTGATGGGCAGTTGTGAGGCTGCAGATGGGCACTGATCAGGCTGCAATGATAGGTAATGGTGAGGCTGTAAATGGGCACTGATTAGGCTGCAATGATGGGCAGTGGTGAGGCCGCAGATGAGCACTGATCACTCTGCATTTTATCAGCAATGGTGAGGCTGCAGATTAGCACTGGTGAGACTGCATTGATGGGCAATGACCCTTATTTTGCTTCAAAGTTCTTTATTTAACATTTAAAGCGGAGTTTCACCCAAAAGTGGAACTTCCGCTTTAGGCAGTTCTAACCCCCTGACATGCCAGATTTGGCATGTCATTTTTTGGGGGGGGGGGCGGGTACCTAGTTTTGACAGGTACCCGCTCCCACTTCCGCTCGGAGCGCCGCGGCGCCCTGAGCGGAAGTTCTCCTCTCCCCCTCCCTCCCTGCAATCTTCTGGGACATGTCAGAGGTCCCAGAAGATTGCCGGCCAATCACGACGCGTAGCGCAACTCGCGCATGCGCAGTGCGTACCCGGCTGTGAAGCCGACAACTGTCACAGCCGGGTGCCCACACCCGCAGAGAGGGAGAAGAGCGAGACTTTGGGCTGCCGCATCGCTGGACCGTTGGACAGGTGAGTGTGTGAGGCTGGAACTCTGCTTTAAGTTAAGTTAAAATAAGGGTGCGTATTATACGCCCGTGCGTGTTATACTCGAATAAATATGGTTGTTATTTTGTTTACAGAAAGGGTTCTATTTCCAAAACTTCATTGGAGTTACACTGAATGATTGTCTAGCTACAAAATGCTAAGAAGACGAAGTGTCCACACAGTTAATATTTTAATATTTCCAGAGTGCCTAACAGTCAGAAGCACAGGAACTCTGTGAGGAGGTGTGGTGGCAGTAAACACACAGAGTCTAGTCATAAAGAACAGAACTTATATTATTGTAGAATCCAATAATTCAAACAAACCTAGCAGGAAGGCACCCGACCGGGAACATTTACAGAGCATAACGGGAGTATGTATCGGAGCAGGTCTAAGATGTGCCGACAGCGTCTGTCTTGGAAGGGGGGGTTTGGCTGGTCCGTACCTAAAAAGGGAGGTTTCCAGCAAGAATGGCATGTCCCTATCCGTTCCCTACTCATCTGGTACCTCTCCCTACTGCTAATCAATGTCCATGTCAATGGCTGCAAGAGTCACATGGGGCGGCAGCATCCAATCGGATAGCTTCTCCAGTAACCCAGGAAACCATTGAGGAACCCAGTCCCTCTTGACTTCCCCTCCAACTGCAATGCCACTGTGGTCGAATGCCATCTGCAGTAGAGAAAAAAGACTGCACCTGCCTACAACCCTAATAAGCAGTAAGAATATTTAAAAAATGTATGCAATAGACATAAATCACAAAACTAACACAACAGGATAAAGATCCTTATTTTTAAAGTGACAATTATTTACAGCTCAGTCCAATGAGATTTTAGAATTATAGTCACATGGTTAAAGTAAAGATCCTTATTATTGTGGTAAAGCTTTGTAAATTGATCCCATGTTGCATTAAAAAAAAAAAAAAAAAAACTGTGAAATAATTATCTACTGAATGAAAAGCAGCAATGGCCCACATCAACCAGCAGGGGGCAAGCTAACACAAAGCATAGAGGCCATGGCTACAGAGAAAAAAGTGATAAATGCCATTGACATTCATGTCTGCATAGCCACCAATTAGCTCCACCACTGACTGCACTCATGTTTGAAAAATAACAGAATTTCAGATAAACTCTTAAAGTGTTCTTCACGAGTACTTCTCCCTTGCATCACTGGGCTTCTTGGTTCCAATCCTGACCAGGACAATATCTGCATGGGGTATGGATGTTCTTCCTGTGCTTGTGTTAGTTTCTTCCAGGTACTTCAGTTTCCACCAACACTCCAAAGACTTGCTGGTAACTTAGTTATCCTCTGTCTAAATTGGCCCTAGTCAATGTTTATGTGTGTAAGCATGTGAGATAGGGACCTTAGATTGTAAGCTTCTTGAGGGCTGGGACAAATATGAATGTATAGTATTTAAAATGTGCAGCAGAAATTTTTAGCTTCATATAAAAGCCTGTAATAAATATCCCAGTGTTTGGTAAACTCTGGGTAGTTAAATCCCCTTAAAGTTTATTTTATCATTCGGGGACTCTATTGGTAAGATCTCTATACTGAGTTAAAGAGGTTGTAAACCTGTAACATTTTTTTTTTTGCAACCTGAAAGGGAAACACATAATGAGCTAGTATGCAATGCATACTAGCTCATTATGAAATACTTACTTTAGAACGAGCCCCCGCCGTGCTTACCTGTATGACGGGTGACATGTCCAGTCGTCTGTCTTCCGGGATCGCTGCATCCGGCCATCTGATTGGCCGGAGCCGCGGAGACGTCACTCCCGCTCACGCACGCGGGAGCCGACGGTCACGGCACGGGACTCTGAAGGAACGGCACCAGCGTCCGTTCCTTTAGAGCGCATGCGCCAGTGACGTCACTGGCTGCATGTAAGGTAAATATCTCCTAAACGGTACATGTTTAGGAGATATTTACAGTACCTATAGGTAAGCCTTATCATAGGCTTACCTATAGGTACAAGTTACAGAGGAGGGTTTACTTCCTCTTTAATAGGTCTACATACCTACTATTCTTATTATGAGAGGCTCCCACCACCCCTACTGTATTTATTTTTTAATTTCTATTATGGAGAATGTAATAGGAAGAGCTGGAACACACAAAGGTATGGGGGAACAGAGTCTGGAATCATTGTAGGGAGATCTCACTATTGGGAGCCGGAGGTTGATTCATCGCACCAGGCCCCACATTTATGTAGCACCCTGTAGTGTGTGCTACTAGAATTAAGAGTAGGTAAAAGCATATTTCTGGCCAGGAATAACCTAAGTCACTGAATTGGGTCATGGTTACTAGAGGCCAGGGTTTGATGACTCATCCTGGCAGCTCTCTGGTGTCTCCCCCTCGGTGTCTGGAAGGTTTAAGAACTTGAGGGCGGGGGTTAGGAAGAGCTACCATGAAGGGGTTTGTTTTGATCCTGTAGCAGAGCAGTAGTTTTTTGCCTCCGTCCCTATGTATCTAAAATGGGGGAAATTGCTTGGTGCCTCGGGCCAAGAAGTGGGGTGGGACTTTTACGGGCAAGTGAGTTACATACAATTTATAAAAAGTAATCAGAAATATTTATTTATATACAATGTTAGGATACAATTATTTGTACTTATATCCAGTGCATAAGTGTTTGGGTTATAGACCCAAAGTGTGTTTAGAGGAAGGTAAAGTTTTGGAAAAATATCCGTGACATAGGTGAAAAAGGGGTGACTTTTGTTTTTGGACGTTGTTCTCTGTTTTTTCCAGGCTTGTTGCTTGGAAAAATCTGTTCACAGAGTTCCAACTATAGGTCCAAAGCGTGTTTATCCAACGCGTTTCGGCTACTGTGTAGCCTTTTTCAAGGATTATATGGTTATCACCAGTTCTGTGGAGATAGTGATAATATTATTTTTATCCTTTATATATATTTATTAGTATATTTATTGTTTATTTATTTGTATATACATACTTTCTCTGTCTATTCTTGCGAGCCTCTTTTGTGTCTGGATGAGTTCGCAGCAGGAACCACTATGGTGCAGCCTGAGGAATATATATGTATACATTATGTATAATGTATTTGGTAAGTTTCTATAGGTTTGAATTATATGTCTGGCAACTTACTATATGGTGGTCTTCCAATGTTCTTATGGTTTTTTAAGTGCAAGGGTTGGTATCCTATTCTTTGCTGAATAGATCTAAGGATACATATATATGGTATCAATGATTGTGTCGGGTATGGGAGTAGGTTTTTTGGTTAGTTTCTAGGTTACTTACAATCAAATTAGCCTGTTTTCGCCTTAGTATAGATGTTTTGGATGTTTTCTTATGGTGTGGGGTACTGTAAGATATTCCCAGATCTTTTGTAAGAATACTTGTATATATATACACGTATTTGTATATGCATATATATAGGTATATGTATATAGGCTTACTCTTATGTAGTAGATACGTGATCAAGGGGTGAAAAAGCCTTTGTCCTCCCGCACAATCATTGAAAGCATAGTAGTCATAAGTATTCAATTTTGGTAGACTTTCTGTTGTGACATAAAATACATAAGTCCAATAAGCTTGTAAGTGCAAGTTTATTTGTAGGTGACTTGTGATGTTTACAATGGATGGTGTATCATCCTTTGAAAAAACTTACTATTTTTAGGTGGTTTGTTCCTCGTGCTGCTGTTCTGTCTTCTCCGGTCCCTTCAGTGTGAAGGAATGGAGAGACGCTGGTTCCCCGGCCTTATAAAGCCCGTCGCGCAGGCGCCGTAGGTCCCGCACGTACTAGGCTTCTTGCGCAATAGACGCGATCTCCGGTTACTGCGCATGCGCCCGAGGGTGCGCGCGCATCCGGTGGTCCGTCTTCGCGGATTGGCCGCCGACACGGAGAGGAGGAACCAAGATCTCCGGAGGGGGGGATCTTGTTGAGGGAGATGGTTTGTCCCAGAGTTCCGTCTTAACCCCTGGCTGTCCAGGGGTTTACCGTGCCGGGTGCGATTTAACCAGGCGGGTGGGAGGCTCGGAGTGGTGACAGAGTACAATTATATGGTCAAGAAGAAATCATGAATAATCATATTTATACAAACATAATAATAATAGTCAAACGATCTTATGTTTAGTTTTAACAGCAGTTAAAAATTATTATTCATTCTCTGATTTGTATGGGGGGCGATCAGACTTATGGTATGTTCTGGGAAGCGAATAAGAGGGGGAGAAGGGGAGGGGAGGGGAGGGGAGGGAGGGGGGGGGAAAGGGAAAGAAAAAGATGGAGTTTTTTCCTTATTAAATGACAGTTAAAAAATCAATGTTCCTATATATATTTCTTATATATAGGGGATTTGGTTTGTAGGTGGATAAGAACATTTGCAATTATGGTATCCTGTAGGATGGATATTATTTTTCATTAAGGGAGCTATATACAAGGATTTTTGTGAATGGATGGAACAATTAAAATAAATGAAAATTGGAAAGAATGAATGAATGAAAAAATGGTTTTCATTTGGGTTGTAGATTTTGGTGGATAGGTCCATTATTGTAATGTCCTGTAGGGTAGGTATCACATTTGTTTTCTCATCCAGGGAACTATATACAAGGATTTTTATGAATGGATGGAAGTGATTTCTGTTTTTTGTATGAGATGTTGTATTCAATCTGTTTTTCCCGACGAGAAACCTTCTAAAAAGGGACGAAAGCTTTCAATCTCGTTGAGGCCTGGTGCTTTAGTTGCCTTTAGGCGTTGTATCCATCTTGTTTCCATTTGGAGGAGTCTTTTGTTCCAGTCTCCCCCTCTGTGTGGGATGTGTATCCTCTCGAGTGCAATAAATGTCACTTTTGGCATTTTATAGCCGTGTTGGTTTACCACATGTCTCCCCAGGGGGAGGTAAGGATTACATAACTCCATACTGTTTATGTGTTTACTTATTCTCTTTCCCATCTCTTGTTTAGTTTTCCCTACGTAGTACGATCCACATTCGCAGCGCATGAGGTATACTACTCCTCTGGTTCTACAGTTTACAAAGTGTTTAGGCTTGAATTCTTCACCGTTTGGGAGTATTGTATCAATACATTTTAGGATCACATTACACTGGGCACAGCTTCCACAAGGGAATGTTCCTTTGGCTTTGCAGGGGTCTTTCCTGCTTCCCTCTTTATATTCACTATGTGTGAAGTTCTGTTGTAGGGAACCTGCTTTTCGGTATGTGATTTTTGGGGTATCAGGGATGAGATGTTTTAGTGTTGGGTCTTCCTTAAGTATAGACCAGTGTTTTTGTAATATTCTTTTGATCTTTGGATATTCGTTAGTGTATCTCATTATGATCCGTGTGTTATCACTTTCCTTCGCAGTATCTCTTTTTTTCTTCTTTTTGAATAGAATTTGTTGTCTTGGTAATATGTTGGCTTTGTTATAGGCTTTTCTGAGGCCACTTTTTGTGTATCCCCTTTCCATGAGTCTTTCAGTTAGGAGTCTTGCTTCGTGTTGAAAGTCTTTGTCCACAGTACAATTTCTTTTAAGTCTAAGATATTGGCTATATGGGATAGCTCTTTTGAGTGGGGTAGGGTGAAAGCTGGAGGCGTGTAAGATCGTATTCCCTGCAGTGTCTTTCCTGTAGAGTGTTGTTTGTATTTGACCAATTTCGTCTTTCATTATCCAAGTATCCAGAAATGCTACTTTTGTGTTACTGTAATTTGACGTAAAGAACATATTATGACTGTTGGTATTCATCTTTTTTAGGCATCCTTCTATTAGTTCTTCCGGTCCATCCCATACGATCAAAATATCGTCTAGATATCTTTGCCATAATATTATATGGTCGGTGTATATGTAGTTTTCTTCGTTGTTTAGGAATTCCCTTTCCCAGTCTCCTAGGTAGATATTGGCGTAGGATGGGGCACAACTTGTGCCCATCGCTACGCCACATGTCTGCAAATAGTAGTTACCATCAAAGGTAAAAAAATTGTGGTTGAGTATATATTCCAGCATCTGAATGATGAAGTCATTGAATTTGGATTCGTGGTCACTTCTTTGGCTAAGTGTTCTTTTGATGATATCTATTCCTTTTTTGTGCGGGATATTATTGTATAATGATTCTACGTCTACTGTAATAAGAAATGCTGTTTCAGGTATGGTCATGTCTTCCAAGATTTGAAGGAGGTGTATCGTATCCTTTGTATAAGAGGGTAGGTTGGTCACGTATGGTTTGAGGTGTGTATCTATCACCTGGCTTGTAGTCTCGGTGATGTTTCCATTTCCTGAGACTATGGGTCTGCCTGGTGGATTTAGTTTGTCTTTGTGCACCTTTGGGAGTGCGTAGAAAGTCGGTGTTCGTGGATGTTGAATCCTCATGAAGTTCCATAGAGTTTCCGTGATTGTCCCTGCATTGAGAGCTTTGTCCAGTTTTTTGTAGAAATCTTCTTTGAAGGTGTTGGTCATAACTGGTGATATTCTTTTATAACATTTAGTGTTGTTTAGAATTTTTAGACACATTTTTTTATAGTTTTCGTTGTTCATAAGTACAATGTTACCGCCTTTGTCGGCCGGTTTGATTGTGATTTTTTCCAAGTTCTGTAGTTCTTTTATTGCTATTTTTTGATTTTTTGTAAGATTGTGTGTCTTGTGGTCTTCTTTCAATTTTTCAATGTCTTTAGTGATTTCCTGGACGAACAATGCGATGGCAGGGTTCAGATTTAAGGATGGAAATTTTTGAGATTTCTTTTTAAATCTGGTTTGTGTGGTTTCTATGGTATTATCGTCTTCTTCTTCCTCGTCTGTGTCTAGTTGGTTTTCTTGTTCAGGCCAGTCTTCCAGGCCTCCTTCTTCTAATAGTAAGTTAAGGTCCTTTATAGCTCGAAGTTCAGCAGCTGTTAAATTCGGTGGTTGTTCTACTGTTGTTGGTTTAGTGTACATTGCCTTAAAAAGTAAATTTCTAGCGAATAGATTAATGTCTTTGATTATCTCGAATTTGTCCGATATTTTGTTTGGACAGAAGGATAGGCCTAATGTCAGAACCTCCATTTGTGCTTGAGTTAGTATGTGCGATGATAGGTTAATAATGGTTAGAGCTCCTTGGTTCGTGGTCTCTAATGTTGTGATGGTTTCGTTTTTGTTTTGGGGTTCGCTGTCCCTAAAAAAGTTTTAGGTGGTTTTATTTGGTCTTTCTTGGATCTTGTAAATATCTCATGTTGTCTAAGAGGTGGTCTAACATCTTCTTCATTTTGTTTATTTTGTTCTGTTGCTTGGTCATGAGTTCCTTCCTCTCTATCATCTGTTTCCAATTGTTGTGAGGGGTTTGGTCTTTCTCTCCGTCTTTCCATTCTATATTGTTCTGTTCCTGATGCATGAGATGAGGAATCAGATGAGTAATATGGTCCTGTATTGGGGGTTTGTCTATAGTTTGTTCTTCTGTTTTGTCGGGTGTTGGACCATTTGTAGGCTCTATTTTGACTGAATGCATTTTTGTCTCTCCAGTACTTTTTTTCTTTTTTCTTTAGGATTTCCTTACTATAATCTTCTATATGTTGTTTTAGCTTTGTTTCCTGTTCGCTATAGAGAGCGATGTTTTTTAGGGGTGAAAGTTTTTCATAGATAAGTTTGATTTCATTCTCAAGGGTTTTTATTTGGCACAGGTATTCACTTTGTAATATTATCATTAGGTTTCTGGAGCATTCGTTGAGAGCATCTTCCCAATCCTTTTTCATTTGTGTACTAATGTTTTCCATGGTCGGAAAGATTTGAATTCTTAGGCCTACTGGGTTTATCCTTTCGGAGATATATCTTTCAAATGTTTTGATGTGCCAATGTAGGGCCGATTTTCTCTCAAAATGTTTCTTGAGGGAGTTAAAGAGGGATGTGATGTTGGATTCCTGTTGTTCGTTTCCTTGGAAGTCTTTGTGTATACTGGACATTAGGTTGTCCCATTCGGTTCCCATTAAACCTTCTGCCTGATTTTCCTCCATAGTTTGTCAGAGAAGAAAAAGAGTTCTCTATTTGCAAAACAAACAGAGTGGCTAGAGATGGGTGGGTTCCGGGTCCTCTCAGTATAACCGGGAGGGGAACTGATCACTCAACTCTTATGCTTTTTGGGGGGGGAAGTATAATGGATAAGGTTCTGCTGATCAGCCTTATGAATATATATTATATTTTGGTTTTTTATTCTGCTAGGTATGGATCATTGAGGGCAAGGATGTGTTATCCATCCAAAATTTTCAAGAAGGGGTTTGTTTTGATCCTGTAGCAGAGCAGTAGTTTTTTGCCTCCGTCCCTATGTATCTAAAATGGGGGAAATTGCTTGGTGCCTCGGGCCAAGAAGTGGGGTGGGACTTTTACGGGCAAGTGAGTTACATACAATTTATAAAAAGTAATCAGAAATATTTATTTATATACAATGTTAGGATACAATTATTTGTACTTATATCCAGTGCATAAGTGTTTGGGTTATAGACCCAAAGTGTGTTTAGAGGAAGGTAAAGTTTTGGAAAAATATCCGTGACATAGGTGAAAAAGGGGTGACTTTTGTTTTTGGACGTTGTTCTCTGTTTTTTCCAGGCTTGTTGCTTGGAAAAATCTGTTCACAGAGTTCCAACTATAGGTCCAAAGCGTGTTTATCCAACGCGTTTCGGCTACTGTGTAGCCTTTTTCAAGGATTATATGGTTATCACCAGTTCTGTGGAGATAGTGATAATATTATTTTTATCCTTTATATATATTTATTAGTATATTTATTGTTTATTTATTTGTATATACATACTTTCTCTGTCTATTCTTGCGAGCCTCTTTTGTGTCTGGATGAGTTCGCAGCAGGAACCACTATGGTGCAGCCTGAGGAATATATATGTATACATTATGTATAATGTATTTGGTAAGTTTCTATAGGTTTGAATTATATGTCTGGCAACTTACTATATGGTGGTCTTCCAATGTTCTTATGGTTTTTTAAGTGCAAGGGTTGGTATCCTATTCTTTGCTGAATAGATCTAAGGATACATATATATGGTATCAATGATTGTGTCGGGTATGGGAGTAGGTTTTTTGGTTAGTTTCTAGGTTACTTACAATCAAATTAGCCTGTTTTCGCCTTAGTATAGATGTTTTGGATGTTTTCTTATGGTGTGGGGTACTGTAAGATATTCCCAGATCTTTTGTAAGAATACTTGTATATATATACACGTATTTGTATATGCATATATATAGGTATATGTATATAGGCTTACTCTTATGTAGTAGATACGTGATCAAGGGGTGAAAAAGCCTTTGTCCTCCCGCACAATCATTGAAAGCATAGTAGTCATAAGTATTCAATTTTGGTAGACTTTCTGTTGTGACATAAAATACATAAGTCCAATAAGCTTGTAAGTGCAAGTTTATTTGTAGGTGACTTGTGATGTTTACAATGGATGGTGTATCATCCTTTGAAAAAACTTACTATTTTTAGGTGGTTTGTTCCTCGTGCTGCTGTTCTGTCTTCTCCGGTCCCTTCAGTGTGAAGGAATGGAGAGACGCTGGTTCCCCGGCCTTATAAAGCCCGTCGCGCAGGCGCCGTAGGTCCCGCACGTACTAGGCTTCTTGCGCAATAGACGCGATCTCCGGTTACTGCGCATGCGCCCGAGGGTGCGCGCGCATCCGGTGGTCCGTCTTCGCGGATTGGCCGCCGACACGGAGAGGAGGAACCAAGATCTCCGGAGGGGGGGATCTTGTTGAGGGAGATGGTTTGTCCCAGAGTTCCGTCTTAACCCCTGGCTGTCCAGGGGTTTACCGTGCCGGGTGCGATTTAACCAGGCGGGTGGGAGGCTCGGAGTGGTGACAGAGTACAATTATATGGTCAAGAAGAAATCATGAATAATCATATTTATACAAACATAATAATAATAGTCAAACGATCTTATGTTTAGTTTTAACAGCAGTTAAAAATTATTATTCATTCTCTGATTTGTATGGGGGGCGATCAGACTTATGGTATGTTCTGGGAAGCGAATAAGAGGGGGAGAAGGGGAGGGGAGGGGAGGGGAGGGAGGGGGGGGGGAAAGGGAAAGAAAAAGATGGAGTTTTTTCCTTATTAAATGACAGTTAAAAAATCAATGTTCCTATATATATTTCTTATATATAGGGGATTTGGTTTGTAGGTGGATAAGAACATTTGCAATTATGGTATCCTGTAGGATGGATATTATTTTTCATTAAGGGAGCTATATACAAGGATTTTTGTGAATGGATGGAACAAATAAAATAAATGAAAATTGGAAAGAATGAATGAATGAAAAAATGGTTTTCATTTGGGTTGTAGATTTTGGTGGATAGGTCCATTATTGTAATGTCCTGTAGGGTAGGTATCACATTTGTTTTCTCATCCAGGGAACTATATACAAGGATTTTTATGAATGGATGGAAGTGATTTCTGTTTTTTGTATGAGATGTTGTATTCAATCTGTTTTTCCCGACGAGAAACCTTCTAAAAAGGGACGAAAGCTTTCAATCTCGTTGAGGCCTGGTGCTTTAGTTGCCTTTAGGCGTTGTATCCATCTTGTTTCCATTTGGAGGAGTCTTTTGTTCCAGTCTCCCCCTCTGTGTGGGATGTGTATCCTCTCGAGTGCAATAAATGTCACTTTTGGCATTTTATAGCCGTGTTGGTTTACCACATGTCTCCCCAGGGGGAGGTAAGGATTACATAACTCCATACTGTTTATGTGTTTATTTATTCTCTTTCCCATCTCTTGTTTAGTTTTCCCTACGTAGTACGATCCACATTCGCAGCGCATGAGGTATACTACTCCTCTGGTTCTACAGTTTACAAAGTGTTTAGGCTTGAATTCTTCACCGTTTGGGAGTATTGTATCAATACATTTTAGGATCACATTACACTGGGCACAGCTTCCACAAGGGAATGTTCCTTTGGCTTTGCAGGGGTCTTTCCTGCTTCCCTCTTTATATTCACTATGTGTGAAGTTCTGTTGTAGGGAACCTGCTTTTCGGTA
This sequence comes from Pelophylax lessonae, assembly GCF_965119305.1. Classification (NCBI taxonomy): domain Eukaryota; kingdom Metazoa; phylum Chordata; class Amphibia; order Anura; family Ranidae; genus Pelophylax; species Pelophylax lessonae. The sequence continues at coordinate 93,695,770 of NC_138780.1, forward strand.
TGTGATTTTTGGGGTATCAGGGATGAGATGTTTTAGTGTTGGGTCTTCCTTAAGTATAGACCAGTGTTTTTGTAATATTCTTTTGATCTTTGGATATTCGTTAGTGTATCTCATTATGATCCGTGTGTTATCACTTTCCTTCGCAGTATCTCTTTTTTTCTTCTTTTTGAATAGAATTTGTTGTCTTGGTAATATGTTGGCTTTGTTATAGGCTTTTCTGAGGCCACTTTTTGTGTATCCCCTTTCCATGAGTCTTTCAGTTAGGAGTCTTGCTTCGTGTTGAAAGTCTTTGTCCACAGTACAATTTCTTTTAAGTCTAAGATATTGGCTATATGGGATAGCTCTTTTGAGTGGGGTAGGGTGAAAGCTGGAGGCGTGTAAGATCGTATTCCCTGCAGTGTCTTTCCTGTAGAGTGTTGTTTGTATTTGACCAATTTCGTCTTTCATTATCCAAGTGTCCAGAAATGCTACTTTTGTGTTACTGTAATTTGACGTAAAGAACATATTATGACTGTTGGTATTCATCTTTTTTAGGCATCCTTCTATTAGTTCTTCCGGTCCATCCCATACGATCAAAATATCGTCTAGATATCTTTGCCATAATATTATATGGTCGGTGTATATGTAGTTTTCTTCGTTGTTTAGGAATTCCCTTTCCCAGTCTCCTAGGTAGATATTGGCGTAGGATGGGGCACAACTTGTGCCCATCGCTACGCCACATGTCTGCAAATAGTAGTTACCATCAAAGGTAAAAAAATTGTGGTTGAGTATATATTCCAGCATCTGAATGATGAAGTCATTGAATTTGGATTCGTGGTCACTTCTTTGGCTAAGTGTTCTTTTGATGATATCTATTCCTTTTTTGTGCGGGATATTATTGTATAATGATTCTACGTCTACTGTAATAAGAAATGCTGTTTCAGGTATGGTCATGTCTTCCAAGATTTGAAGGAGGTGTATCGTATCCTTTGTATAAGAGGGTAGGTTGGTCACGTATGGTTTGAGGTGTGTATCTATCACCTGGCTTGTAGTCTCGGTGATGTTTCCATTTCCTGAGACTATGGGTCTGCCTGGTGGATTTAGTTTGTCTTTGTGCACCTTTGGGAGTGCGTAGAAAGTCGGTGTTCGTGGATGTTGAATCCTCATGAAGTTCCATAGAGTTTCCGTGATTGTCCCTGCATTGAGAGCTTTGTCCAGTTTTTTGTAGAAATCTTCTTTGAAGGTGTTGGTCATAACTGGTGATATTCTTTTATAACATTTAGTGTTGTTTAGAATTTTTAGACACATTTTTTTATAGTTTTCGTTGTTCATAAGTACAATGTTACCGCCTTTGTCGGCCGGTTTGATTGTGATTTTTTCCAAGTTCTGTAGTTCTTTTATTGCTATTTTTTGATTTTTTGTAAGATTGTGTGTCTTGTGGTCTTCTTTCAATTTTTCAATGTCTTTAGTGATTTCCCGGACGAACAATGCGATGGCAGGGTTCAGATTTAAGGATGGAAATTTTTGAGATTTCTTTTTAAATCTGGTTTGTGTGGTTTCTATGGTATTATCGTCTTCTTCTTCCTCGTCTGTGTCTAGTTGGTTTTCTTGTTCAGGCCAGTCTTCCAGGCCTCCTTCTTCTAATAGTAAGTTAAGGTCCTTTATAGCTCGAAGTTCAGCAGCTGTTAAATTCGGTGGTTGTTCTACTGTTGTTGGTTTAGTGTACATTGCCTTAAAAAGTAAATTTCTAGCGAATAGATTAATGTCTTTGATTATCTCGAATTTGTCCGATATTTTGTTTGGACAGAAGGATAGGCCTAATGTCAGAACCTCCATTTGTGCTTGAGTTAGTATGTGCGATGATAGGTTAATAATGGTTAGAGCTCCTTGGTTCGTGGTCTCTAATGTTGTGATGGTTTCGTTTTTGTTTTGGGGTTCGCTGTCCCTAAAAAAGTTTTAGGTGGTTTTATTTGGTCTTTCTTGGATCTTGTAAATATCTCATGTTGTCTAAGAGGTGGTCTAACATCTTCTTCATTTTGTTTATTTTGTTCTGTTGCTTGGTCATGAGTTCCTTCCTCTCTATCATCTGTTTCCAATTGTTGTGAGGGGTTTGGTCTTTCTCTCCGTCTTTCCATTCTATATTGTTCTGTTCCTGATGCATGAGATGAGGAATCAGATGAGTAATATGGTCCTGTATTGGGGGTTTGTCTATAGTTTGTTCTTCTGTTTTGTCGGGTGTTGGACCATTTGTAGGCTCTATTTTGACTGAATGCATTTTTGTCTCTCCAGTACTTTTTTTCTTTTTTCTTTAGGATTTCCTTACTATAATCTTCTATGTGTTGTTTTAGCTTTGTTTCCTGTTCGCTATAGAGAGCGATGTTTTTTAGGGGTGAAAGTTTTTCATAGATAAGTTTGATTTCATTCTCAAGGGTTTTTATTTGGCACAGGTATTCACTTTGTAATATTATCATTAGGTTTCTGGAGCATTCGTTGAGAGCATCTTCCCAATCCTTTTTCATTTGTGTACTAATGTTTTCCATGGTCGGAAAGATTTGAATTCTTAGGCCTACTGGGTTTATCCTTTCGGAGATATATCTTTCAAATGTTTTGATGTGCCAATGTAGGGCCGATTTTCTCTCAAAATGTTTCTTGAGGGAGTTAAAGAGGGATGTGATGTTGGATTCCTGTTGTTCGTTTCCTTGGAAGTCTTTGTGTATACTGGACATTAGGTTGTCCCATTCGGTTCCCATTAAACCTTCTGCCTGATTTTCCTCCATAGTTTGTCAGAGAAGAAAAAGAGTTCTCTATTTGCAAAACAAACAGAGTGGCTAGAGATGGGTGGGTTCCGGGTCCTCTCAGTATAACCGGGAGGGGAACTGATCACTCAACTCTTATGCTTTTTGGGGGGGGAAGTATAATGGATAAGGTTCTGCTGATCAGCCTTATGAATATATATTATATTTTGGTTTTTTATTCTGCTAGGTATGGATCATTGAGGGCAAGGATGTGTTATCCATCCAAAATTTTCAAGAAGGGGTTTGTTTTGATCCTGTAGCAGAGCAGTAGTTTTTTGCCTCCGTCCCTATGTATCTAAAATGGGGGAAATTGCTTGGTGCCTCGGGCCAAGAAGTGGGGTGGGACTTTTACGGGCAAGTGAGTTACATACAATTTATAAAAAGTAATCAGAAATATTTATTTATATACAATGTTAGGATACAATTATTTGTACTTATATCCAGTGCATAAGTGTTTGGGTTATAGACCCAAAGTGTGTTTAGAGGAAGGTAAAGTTTTGGAAAAATATCCGTGACATAGGTGAAAAAGGGGTGACTTTTGTTTTTGGACGTTGTTCTCTGTTTTTTCCAGGCTTGTTGCTTGGAAAAATCTGTTCACAGAGTTCCAACTATAGGTCCAAAGCGTGTTTATCCAACGCGTTTCGGCTACTGTGTAGCCTTTTTCAAGGATTATATGGTTATCACCAGTTCTGTGGAGATAGTGATAATATTATTTTTATCCTTTATATATATTTATTAGTATATTTATTGTTTATTTATTTGTATATACATACTTTCTCTGTCTATTCTTGCGAGCCTCTTTTGTGTCTGGATGAGTTCGCAGCAGGAACCACTATGGTGCAGCCTGAGGAATATATATGTATACATTATGTATAATGTATTTGGTAAGTTTCTATAGGTTTGAATTATATGTCTGGCAACTTACTATATGGTGGTCTTCCAATGTTCTTATGGTTTTTTAAGTGCAAGGGTTGGTATCCTATTCTTTGCTGAATAGATCTAAGGATACATATATATGGTATCAATGATTGTGTCGGGTATGGGAGTAGGTTTTTTGGTTAGTTTCTAGGTTACTTACAATCAAATTAGCCTGTTTTCGCCTTAGTATAGATGTTTTGGATGTTTTCTTATGGTGTGGGGTACTGTAAGATATTCCCAGATCTTTTGTAAGAATACTTGTATATATATATACACGTATTTGTATATGCATATATATAGGTATATGTATATAGGCTTACTCTTATGTAGTAGATACGTGATCAAGGGGTGAAAAAGCCTTTGTCCTCCCGCACAATCATTGAAAGCATAGTAGTCATAAGTATTCAATTTTGGTAGACTTTCTGTTGTGACATAAAATACATAAGTCCAATAAGCTTGTAAGTGCAAGTTTATTTGTAGGTGACTTGTGATGTTTACAATGGATGGTGTATCATCCTTTGAAAAAACTTACTATTTTTAGGTGGTTTGTTCCTCGTGCTGCTGTTCTGTCTTCTCCGGTCCCTTCAGTGTGAAGGAATGGAGAGACGCTGGTTCCCCGGCCTTATAAAGCCCGTCGCGCAGGCGCCGTAGGTCCCGCACGTACTAGGCTTCTTGCGCAATAGACGCGATCTCCGGTTACTGCGCATGCGCCCGAGGGTGCGCGCGCATCCGGTGGTCCGTCTTCGCGGATTGGCCGCCGACACGGAGAGGAGGAACCAAGATCTCCGGAGGGGGGGATCTTGTTGAGGGAGATGGTTTGTCCCAGAGTTCCGTCTTAACCCCTGGCTGTCCAGGGGTTTACCGTGCCGGGTGCGATTTAACCAGGCGGGTGGGAGGCTCGGAGTGGTGACAGAGTACAATTATATGGTCAAGAAGAAATCATGAATAATCATATTTATACAAACATAATAATAATAGTCAAACGATCTTATGTTTAGTTTTAACAGCAGTTAAAAATTATTATTCATTCTCTGATTTGTATGGGGGGCGATCAGACTTATGGTATGTTCTGGGAAGCGAATAAGAGGGGGAGAAGGGGAGGGGAGGGGAGGGGAGGGAGGGGGGGGGGAAAGGGAAAGAAAAAGATGGAGTTTTTTCCTTATTAAATGACAGTTAAAAAATCAATGTTCCTATATATATTTCTTATATATAGGGGATTTGGTTTGTAGGTGGATAAGAACATTTGCAATTATGGTATCCTGTAGGATGGATATTATTTTTCATTAAGGGAGCTATATACAAGGATTTTTGTGAATGGATGGAACAAATAAAATAAATGAAAATTGGAAAGAATGAATGAATGAAAAAATGGTTTTCATTTGGGTTGTAGATTTTGGTGGATAGGTCCATTATTGTAATGTCCTGTAGGGTAGGTATCACATTTGTTTTCTCATCCAGGGAACTATATACAAGGATTTTTATGAATGGATGGAAGTGATTTCTGTTTTTTGTATGAGATGTTGTATTCAATCTGTTTTTCCCGACGAGAAACCTTCTAAAAAGGGACGAAAGCTTTCAATCTCGTTGAGGCCTGGTGCTTTAGTTGCCTTTAGGCGTTGTATCCATCTTGTTTCCATTTGGAGGAGTCTTTTGTTCCAGTCTCCCCCTCTGTGTGGGATGTGTATCCTCTCGAGTGCAATAAATGTCACTTTTGGCATTTTATAGCCGTGTTGGTTTACCACATGTCTCCCCAGGGGGAGGTAAGGATTACATAACTCCATACTGTTTATGTGTTTATTTATTCTCTTTCCCATCTCTTGTTTAGTTTTCCCTACGTAGTACGATCCACATTCGCAGCGCATGAGGTATACTACTCCTCTGGTTCTACAGTTTACAAAGTGTTTAGGCTTGAATTCTTCACCGTTTGGGAGTATTGTATCAATACATTTTAGGATCACATTACACTGGGCACAGCTTCCACAAGGGAATGTTCCTTTGGCTTTGCAGGGGTCTTTCCTGCTTCCCTCTTTATATTCACTATGTGTGAAGTTCTGTTGTAGGGAACCTGCTTTTCGGTATGTGATTTTTGGGGTATCAGGGATGAGATGTTTTAGTGTTGGGTCTTCCTTAAGTATAGACCAGTGTTTTTGTAATATTCTTTTGATCTTTGGATATTCGTTAGTGTATCTCATTATGATCCGTGTGTTATCACTTTCCTTCGCAGTATCTCTTTTTTTCTTCTTTTTGAATAGAATTTGTTGTCTTGGTAATATGTTGGCTTTGTTATAGGCTTTTCTGAGGCCACTTTTTGTGTATCCCCTTTCCATGAGTCTTTCAGTTAGGAGTCTTGCTTCGTGTTGAAAGTCTTTGTCCACAGTACAATTTCTTTTAAGTCTAAGATATTGGCTATATGGGATAGCTCTTTTGAGTGGGGTAGGGTGAAAGCTGGAGGCGTGTAAGATCGTATTCCCTGCAGTGTCTTTCCTGTAGAGTGTTGTTTGTATTTGACCAATTTCGTCTTTCATTATCCAAGTATCCAGAAATGCTACTTTTGTGTTACTGTAATTTGACGTAAAGAACATATTATGACTGTTGGTATTCATCTTTTTTAGGCATCCTTCTATTAGTTCTTCCGGTCCATCCCATACGATCAAAATATCGTCTAGATATCTTTGCCATAATATTATATGGTCGGTGTATATGTAGTTTTCTACCTAGGAGACTGGGAAAGGGAATTCCTAAACAACGAAGAAAACTACATATACACCGACCATATAATATTATGGCAAAGATATCTAGACGATATTTTGATCGTATGGGATGGACCGGAAGAACTAATAGAAGGATGCCTAAAAAAGATGAATACCAACAGTCATAATATGTTCTTTACGTCAAATTACAGTAACACAAAAGTAGCATTTCTGGATACTTGGATAATGAAAGACGAAATTGGTCAAATACAAACAACACTCTACAGGAAAGACACTGCAGGGAATACGATCTTACACGCCTCCAGCTTTCACCCTACCCCACTCAAAAGAGCTATCCCATATAGCCAATATCTTAGACTTAAAAGAAATTGTACTGTGGACAAAGACTTTCAACACGAAGCAAGACTCCTAACTGAAAGACTCATGGAAAGGGGATACACAAAAAGTGGCCTCAGAAAAGCCTATAACAAAGCCAACATATTACCAAGACAACAAATTCTATTCAAAAAGAAGAAAAAAAGAGATACTGCGAAGGAAAGTGATAACACACGGATCATAATGAGATACACTAACGAATATCCAAAGATCAAAAGAATATTACAAAAACACTGGTCTATACTTAAGGAAGACCCAACACTAAAACATCTCATCCCTGATACCCCAAAAATCACATACCGAAAAGCAGGTTCCCTACAACAGAACTTCACACATAGTGAATATAAAGAGGGAAGCAGGAAAGACCCCTGCAAAGCCAAAGGAACATTCCCTTGTGGAAGCTGTGCCCAGTGTAATGTGATCCTAAAATGTATTGATACAATACTCCCAAACGGTGAAGAATTCAAGCCTAAACACTTTGTAAACTGTAGAACCAGAGGAGTAGTATACCTCATGCGCTGCGAATGTGGATCGTACTACGTAGGGAAAACTAAACAAGAGATGGGAAAGAGAATAAATAAACACATAAACAGTATGGAGTTATGTAATCCTTACCTCCCCCTGGGGAGACATGTGGTAAACCAACACGGCTATAAAATGCCAAAAGTGACATTTATTGCACTCGAGAGGATACACATCCCACACAGAGGGGGAGACTGGAACAAAAGACTCCTCCAAATGGAAACAAGATGGATACAACGCCTAAAGGCAACTAAAGCACCAGGCCTCAACGAGATTGAAAGCTTTCGTCCCTTTTTAGAAGGTTTCTCGTCGGGAAAAACAGATTGAATACAACATCTCATACAAAAAACAGAAATCACTTCCATCCATTCATAAAAATCCTTGTATATAGTTCCCTGGATGAGAAAACAAATGTGATACCTACCCTACAGGACATTACAATAATGGACCTATCCACCAAAATCTACAACCCAAATGAAAACCATTTTTTCATTCATTCATTCTTTCCAATTTTCATTTATTTTATTTGTTCCATCCATTCACAAAAATCCTTGTATATAGCTCCCTTAATGAAAAATAATATCCATCCTACAGGATACCATAATTGCAAATGTTCTTATCCACCTACAAACCAAATCCCCTATATATAAGAAATATATATAGGAACATTGATTTTTTAACTGTCATTTAATAAGGAAAAAACTCCATCTTTTTCTTTCCCTTTCCCCCCCCCCTCCCTCCCCTCCCCTCCCCTCCCCTTCTCCCCCTCTTATTCGCTTCCCAGAACATACCATAAGTCTGATCGCCCCCCATACAAATCAGAGAATGAATAATAATTTTTAACTGCTGTTAAAACTAAACATAAGATCGTTTGACTATTATTATTATGTTTGTATAAATATGATTATTCATGATTTCTTCTTGACCATATAATTGTACTCTGTCACCACTCCGAGCCTCCCACCCGCCTGGTTAAATCGCACCCGGCACGGTAAACCCCTGGACAGCCAGGGGTTAAGACGGAACTCTGGGACAAACCATCTCCCTCAACAAGATCCCCCCCTCCGGAGATCTTGGTTCCTCCTCTCCGTGTCGGCGGCCAATCCGCGAAGACGGACCACCGGATGCGCGCGCACCCTCGGGCGCATGCGCAGTAACCGGAGATCGCGTCTATTGCGCAAGAAGCCTAGTACGTGCGGGACCTACGGCGCCTGCGCGACGGGCTTTATAAGGCCGGGGAACCAGCGTCTCTCCATTCCTTCACACTGAAGGGACCGGAGAAGACAGAACAGCAGCACGAGGAACAAACCACCTAAAAATAGTAAGTTTTTTCAAAGGATGATACACCATCCATTGTAAACATCACAAGTCACCTACAAATAAACTTGTACTTACAAGCTTATTGGACTTATGTATTTTATGTCACAACAGAAAGTCTACCAAAATTGAATACTTATGACTACTATGCTTTCAATGATTGTGCGGGAGGACAAAGGCTTTTTCACCCCTTGATCACGTATCTACTACATAAGAGTAAGCCTATATACATATACCTATATATATGCATATACAAATACGTGTATATATATACAAGTATTCTTACAAAAGATCTGGGAATATCTTACAGTACCCCACACCATAAGAAAACATCCAAAACATCTATACTAAGGCGAAAACAGGCTAATTTGATTGTAAGTAACCTAGAAACTAACCAAAAAACCTACTCCCATACCCGACACAATCATTGATACCATATATATGTATCCTTAGATCTATTCAGCAAAGAATAGGATACCAACCCTTGCACTTAAAAAACCATAAGAACATTGGAAGACCACCATATAGTAAGTTGCCAGACATATAATTCAAACCTATAGAAACTTACCAAATACATTATACATAATGTATACATATATATTCCTCAGGCTGCACCATAGTGGTTCCTGCTGCGAACTCATCCAGACACAAAAGAGGCTCGCAAGAATAGACAGAGAAAGTATGTATATACAAATAAATAAACAATAAATATACTAATAAATATATATAAAGGATAAAAATAATATTATCACTATCTCCACAGAACTGGTGATAACCATATAATCCTTGAAAAAGGCTACACAGTAGCCGAAACGCGTTGGATAAACACGCTTTGGACCTATAGTTGGAACTCTGTGAACAGATTTTTCCAAGGAACAAGCCTGGAAAAAACAGAGAACAACGTCCAAAAACAAAAGTCACCCCTTTTTCACCTATGTCACGGATATTTTTCCAAAACTTTACCTTCCTCTAAACACACTTTGGGTCTATAACCCAAACACTTATGCACTGGATATAAGTACAAATAATTGTATCCTAACATTGTATATAAATAAATATTTCTGATTACTTTTTATAAATTGTATGTAACTCACTTGCCCGTAAAAGTCCCACCCCACTTCTTGGCCCGAGGCACCAAGCAATTTCCCCCATTTTAGATACATAGGGACGGAGGCAAAAAACTACTGCTCTGCTACAGGATCAAAACAAACCCCTTCTTGAAAATTTTGGATGGATAACACATCCTTGCCCTCAATGATCCATACCTAGCAGAATAAAAAACCAAAATATAATATATATTCATAAGGCTGATCAGCAGAACCTTATCCATTATACTTCCCCCCCCAAAAAGCATAAGAGTTGAGTGATCAGTTCCCCTCCCGGTTATACTGAGAGGACCCGGAACCCACCCATCTCTAGCCACTCTGTTTGTTTTGCAAATAGAGAACTCTTTTTCTTCTCTGACAAACTATGGAGGAAAATCAGGCAGAAGGTTTAATGGGAACCGAATGGGACAACCTAATGTCCAGTATACACAAAGACTTCCAAGGAAACGAACAACAGGAATCCAACATCACATCCCTCTTTAACTCCCTCAAGAAACATTTTGAGAGAAAATCGGCCCTACATTGGCACATCAAAACATTTGAAAGATATATCTCCGAAAGGATAAACCCAGTAGGCCTAAGAATTCAAATCTTTACGACCATGGAAAACATTAGTACACAAATGAAAAAGGATTGGGAAGATGCTCTCAACGAATGCTCCAGAAACCTAATGATAATATTACAAAGTGAATACCTGTGCCAAATAAAAACCCTTGAGAATGAAATCAAACTTATCTATGAAAAACTTTCACCCCTAAAAAACATCGCTCTCTATAGCGAACAGGAAACAAAGCTAAAACAACATATAGAAGATTATAGTAAGGAAATCCTAAAGAAAAAAGAAAAAAAGTACTGGAGAGACAAAAATGCATTCAGTCAAAATAGAGCCTACAAATGGTCCAACACCCGACAAAACAGAAGAACAAACTATAGACAAACCCCCAATACAGGACCATATTACTCATCTGATTCCTCATCTCATGCATCAGGAACAGAACAATATAGAATGGAAAGACGGAGAGAAAGACCAAACCCCTCACAACAATTGGAAACAGATGATAGAGAGGAAGGAACTCATGACCAAGCAACAGAACAAAATAAACAAAATGAAGAAGATGTTAGACCACCTCTTAGACAACATGAGATATTTACAAGATCCAAGAAAGACCAAATAAAACCACCTAAAACTTTTTTAGGGACAGCGAACCCCAAAACAAAAACGAAACCATCACAACATTAGAGACCACGAACCAAGGAGCTCTAACCATTATTAACCTATCATCGCACATACTAACTCAAGCACAAATGGAGGTTCTGACATTAGGCCTATCCTTCTGTCCAAACAAAATATCGGACAAATTCGAGATAATCAAAGACATTAATCTATTCGCTAGAAATTTACTTTTTAAGGCAATGTACACTAAACCAACAACAGTAGAACAACCACCGAATTTAACAGCTGCTGAACTTCGAGCTATAAAGGACCTTAACTTACTATTAGAAGAAGGAGGCCTGGAAGACTGGCCTGAACAAGAAAACCAACTAGACACAGACGAGGAAGAAGAAGACGATAATACCATAGAAACCACACAAACCAGATTTAAAAAGAAATCTCAAAAATTTCCATCCTTAAATCTGAACCCTGCCATCGCATTGTTCGTCCGGGAAATCACTAAAGACATTGAAAAATTGAAAGAAGACCACAAGACACACAATCTTACAAAAAATCAAAAAATAGCAATAAAAGAACTACAGAACTTGGAAAAAATCACAATCAAACCGGCCGACAAAGGCGGTAACATTGTACTTATGAACAACGAAAACTATAAAAAAATGTGTCTAAAAATTCTAAACAACACTAAATGTTATAAAAGAATATCACCAGTTATGACCAACACCTTCAAAGAAGATTTCTACAAAAAACTGGACAAAGCTCTCAATGCAGGGACAATCACGGAAACTCTATGGAACTTCATGAGGATTCAACATCCACGAACACCGACTTTCTACGCACTCCCAAAGGTGCACAAAGACAAACTAAATCCACCAGGCAGACCCATAGTCTCAGGAAATGGAAACATCACCGAGACTACAAGCCAGGTGATAGATACACACCTCAAACCATACGTGACCAACCTACCCTCTTATACAAAGGATACGATACACCTCCTTCAAATCTTGGAAGACATGACCATACCTGAAACAGCATTTCTTATTACAGTAGACGTAGAATCATTATACAATAATATCCCGCACAAAAAAGGAATAGATATCATCAAAAGAACACTTAGCCAAAGAAGTGACCACGAATCCAAATTCAATGACTTCATCATTCAGATGCTGGAATATATACTCAACCACAATTTTTTTACCTTTGATGGTAACTACTATTTGCAGACATGTGGCGTAGCGATGGGCACAAGTTGTGCCCCATCCTACGCCAATATCTACCTAGGAGACTGGGAAAGGGAATTCCTAAACAACGAAGAAAACTACATATACACCGACCATATAATATTATGGCAAAGATATCTAGACGATATTTTGATCGTATGGGATGGACCGGAAGAACTAATAGAAGGATGCCTAAAAAAGATGAATACCAACAGTCATAATATGTTCTTTACGTCAAATTACAGTAACACAAAAGTAGCATTTCTGGATACTTGGATAATGAAAGACGAAATTGGTCAAATACAAACAACACTCTACAGGAAAGACACTGCAGGGAATACGATCTTATACGCCTCCAGCTTTCACCCTACCCCACTCAAAAGAGCTATCCCATATAGCCAATATCTTAGACTTAAAAGAAATTGTACTGTGGACAAAGACTTTCAACACGAAGCAAGACTCCTAACTGAAAGACTCATGGAAAGGGGATACACAAAAAGTGGCCTCAGAAAAGCCTATAACAAAGCCAACATATTACCAAGACAACAAATTCTATTCAAAAAGAAGAAAAAAAGAGATACTGCGAAGGAAAGTGATAACACACGGATCATAATGAGATACACTAACGAATATCCAAAGATCAAAAGAATATTACAAAAACACTGGTCTATACTTAAGGAAGACCCAACACTAAAACATCTCATCCCTGATACCCCAAAAATCACATACCGAAAAGCAGGTTCCCTACAACAGAACTTCACACATAGTGAATATAAAGAGGGAAGCAGGAAAGACCCCTGCAAAGCCAAAGGAACATTCCCTTGTGGAAGCTGTGCCCAGTGTAATGTGATCCTAAAATGTATTGATACAATACTCCCAAACGGTGAAGAATTCAAGCCTAAACACTTTGTAAACTGTAGAACCAGAGGAGTAGTATACCTCATGCGCTGCGAATGTGGATCGTACTACGTAGGGAAAACTAAACAAGAGATGGGAAAGAGAATAAATAAACACATAAACAGTATGGAGTTATGTAATCCTTACCTCCCCCTGGGGAGACATGTGGTAAACCAACACGGCTATAAAATGCCAAAAGTGACATTTATTGCACTCGAGAGGATACACATCCCACACAGAGGGGGAGACTGGAACAAAAGACTCCTCCAAATGGAAACAAGATGGATACAACGCCTAAAGGCAACTAAAGCACCAGGCCTCAACGAGATTGAAAGCTTTCGTCCCTTTTTAGAAGGTTTCTCGTCGGGAAAAACAGATTGAATACAACATCTCATACAAAAAACAGAAATCACTTCCATCCATTCATAAAAATCCTTGTATATAGTTCCCTGGATGAGAAAACAAATGTGATACCTACCCTACAGGACATTACAATAATGGACCTATCCACCAAAATCTACAACCCAAATGAAAACCATTTTTTCATTCATTCATTCTTTCCAATTTTCATTTATTTTATTTGTTCCATCCATTCACAAAAATCCTTGTATATAGCTCCCTTAATGAAAAATAATATCCATCCTACAGGATACCATAATTGCAAATGTTCTTATCCACCTACAAACCAAATCCCCTATATATAAGAAATATATATAGGAACATTGATTTTTTAACTGTCATTTAATAAGGAAAAAACTCCATCTTTTTCTTTCCCTTTCCCCCCCCCCTCCCTCCCCTCCCCTCCCCTCCCCTTCTCCCCCTCTTATTCGCTTCCCAGAACATACCATAAGTCTGATCGCCCCCCATACAAATCAGAGAATGAATAATAATTTTTAACTGCTGTTAAAACTAAACATAAGATCGTTTGACTATTATTATTATGTTTGTATAAATATGATTATTCATGATTTCTTCTTGACCATATAATTGTACTCTGTCACCACTCCGAGCCTCCCACCCGCCTGGTTAAATCGCACCCGGCACGGTAAACCCCTGGACAGCCAGGGGTTAAGACGGAACTCTGGGACAAACCATCTCCCTCAACAAGATCCCCCCCTCCGGAGATCTTGGTTCCTCCTCTCCGTGTCGGCGGCCAATCCGCGAAGACGGACCACCGGATGCGCGCGCACCCTCGGGCGCATGCGCAGTAACCGGAGATCGCGTCTATTGCGCAAGAAGCCTAGTACGTGCGGGACCTACGGCGCCTGCGCGACGGGCTTTATAAGGCCGGGGAACCAGCGTCTCTCCATTCCTTCACACTGAAGGGACCGGAGAAGACAGAACAGCAGCACGAGGAACAAACCACCTAAAAATAGTAAGTTTTTTCAAAGGATGATACACCATCCATTGTAAACATCACAAGTCACCTACAAATAAACTTGCACTTACAAGCTTATTGGACTTATGTATTTTATGTCACAACAGAAAGTCTACCAAAATTGAATACTTATGACTACTATGCTTTCAATGATTGTGCGGGAGGACAAAGGCTTTTTCACCCCTTGATCACGTATCTACTACATAAGAGTAAGCCTATATACATATACCTATATATATGCATATACAAATACGTGTATATATATACAAGTATTCTTACAAAAGATCTGGGAATATCTTACAGTACCCCACACCATAAGAAAACATCCAAAACATCTATACTAAGGCGAAAACAGGCTAATTTGATTGTAAGTAACCTAGAAACTAACCAAAAAACCTACTCCCATACCCGACACAATCATTGATACCATATATATGTATCCTTAGATCTATTCAGCAAAGAATAGGATACCAACCCTTGCACTTAAAAAACCATAAGAACATTGGAAGACCACCATATAGTAAGTTGCCAGACATATAATTCAAACCTATAGAAACTTACCAAATACATTATACATAATGTATACATATATATTCCTCAGGCTGCACCATAGTGGTTCCTGCTGCGAACTCATCCAGACACAAAAGAGGCTCGCAAGAATAGACAGAGAAAGTATGTATATACAAATAAATAAACAATAAATATACTAATAAATATATATAAAGGATAAAAATAATATTATCACTATCTCCACAGAACTGGTGATAACCATATAATCCTTGAAAAAGGCTACACAGTAGCCGAAACGCGTTGGATAAACACGCTTTGGACCTATAGTTGGAACTCTGTGAACAGATTTTTCCAAGCAACAAGCCTGGAAAAAACAGAGAACAACGTCCAAAAACAAAAGTCACCCCTTTTTCACCTATGTCACGGATATTTTTCCAAAACTTTACCTTCCTCTAAACACACTTTGGGTCTATAACCCAAACACTTATGCACTGGATATAAGTACAAATAATTGTATCCTAACATTGTATATAAATAAATATTTCTGATTACTTTTTATAAATTGTATGTAACTCACTTGCCCGTAAAAGTCCCACCCCACTTCTTGGCCCGAGGCACCAAGCAATTTCCCCCAGGAAGAGCTACCATGAACATTTATGGGGCCTCAGCCAAGGGGTGTTTACCTTCGGGCCAGGTGCTCAGGAAAACTGGCATGGAAGGATCCCAACACAGGAGGCAGTGGAAGGATGGAAGGATTCATGCCGGAGAGGCAGCGCGAATGAACAAAGAGAGATAGTGAGTAGATCAGCACGATGTTGGGACAGACAAGGGGAAAGACTGCCAGCCGTAGTAGGTCTCTCTTGAAGACTGCATAGTGCCAAGTCTTCATCTAACCTTGCCCTGAGAGGTCTCCATGTGTGTGCCAGTTGGGCAGGACTGGGGCAGAAAGTCAGTCACTAGAACTGGCTAGCTTTGTATGAGGGCGGCTGGAAAAATCTGGTATATATGTTCATGACTGCAAGGAAGCCGTATACTGACAGAAGTCAAGTACAGTGTGGGTCAGCGGTTCTGTTACAATAACTATATCTGGTGCTTACATTGCAGTGATTTTAACAAATTTTAATGCAGATTCCTACCTTTTCTTATTCTGAAGAAATAGCTGTTTGTTTGTTTGTCTGTGTCCATGTGCATAATGAATCTGTATGGGAGTGGTTTTATGATTATCAATCAGCTGCTGCACCTGCATGGCTCGAATGAGGAAAACTGCAGAAAATGCATCTCTTTAGATGTGATTTCCCTTTGAGAGTATCACACCAAAAATGTTATTTTTGTTGCAGGGGATGTACAAAATCTGTTTAGTGCAGACTTCGTGAAAATCAGTAAGCCATTCACACAAGTAGGAAATTAAATATCTTGGGGATGTTGTGCAGAACACCTCCACCTAGCCATAGCATTTTACAGAAAATGACAGAGCTGCAGATTGAAAAGGAAAGGTCATTTTTAATAACATTCAGTTACAATATGACTTGTATGGCATTTGTATATGCCAAGTTTTTTTATTTGCTAATTTTTCTCCCACGGATGTGGAGTTACCCTTTAAGGCTTAAAAGACGCGGTAGTATGTTAAGTTGCTTAAGGATAAAAAAAAAATGTTTTCTTCAGATGAAGAATTGGAAACGCAAAAAGCACA
The DNA here is from genome assembly GCF_965119305.1 of Pelophylax lessonae. Taxonomy (NCBI): domain Eukaryota; kingdom Metazoa; phylum Chordata; class Amphibia; order Anura; family Ranidae; genus Pelophylax; species Pelophylax lessonae. The sequence goes on from NC_138780.1 coordinate 93,712,362, forward strand.
TTGTGTAAAATTTTTAGAATTTTTAGCATGTTTGCACAATGAAAATGCCCACGATACAATCAAGAATCTACATATGTCTGTTTTACTCTCACACTACATAACCAAAAGTTTGTGGACACCTGACCATAATATATATATATATATATATATATATATATATATGAGTCTGTTGGCCTGTGTGTATGGAGTTGCCCCCCTCTTTTTCAGCTATAACAGCTTTAACAGCCACTACTCTTTTGGGAATGCCAAAAAAGCATTGGTGAGGAAACAATCAGAGCTCCAATTTTAACAAAATGTGTTAAGTAGAGAGAGATCAGGGCTCTGTGCAGGCCACTCAAGTTTCTCTGCAGCAAAGAGGTCAACATGTCTTTATGCAGGGCCAGTGCAAGGATTTTTGTCTACTTGGGCAACGGTGCATTTTTGTGTTTGCATGTTTTTAAAATCATTTTAGGTCTTAAGATTACTTAAAACAAAGAAGACACCCTAACGAATAAGATGTTGGTAGTTCCATTTTTATGTCTCACAATATTTTTAGTAGTAGTCAAAATTTAAGTAAAAAATACACTAAAGTTAATTTATTAGGCACATTAATGCAATTTAATGCCCAATTTTTGGGAAAATATAAAAGATGAGGTTGTGCCGAGTAAATAGATACCTAACATGTCAGACCTTAAAATTGCGTGCACCTGGTCTTCACCCTGGTGTCGCAAACTCTGACCGAGTGGGCTAAAGTTCCCCCTGCCTTGGCAGACCAGTTGGTCCAGGGGCTGCAGTTTATCTGTGATGCCTCTTTAGATTTGGCTTCCCTGATCTCGGCTGTCTGTTTCGGCAGTGGTACTTAGGAGCGCATTGTGGTTTAAGTGTTGGTCTGCGGACCAGACCTCTAAAAAATCTCTGACTGATTTACCTTTTCAGGGCGATTGCCTGTTTGGGGCTTCCCTAGATGACATCATTAAGAGTCTCACAGGGGGGAAGAGTACCTTTTTTCCACAGGCTGGAAAGTGTAAGGAACCTCGTCACAGACGCGGCCCGTCTTTCTTTGCTCACAAGAATTTTTTTTTTGTCCCACAGGATCCACTGAGAAGGGTTCAAAACCTTTCAAGTCCTCCTCGGGAGGTTACAAGTGGCCCTGGTCTGACAATCCGAGAGTGGGATTCTCTAGACCCGCAGACAAGGCTCCTTCAGCATGAAGGTGCTCCCTCTCCCGTACCTGGGGTGGGGGGACGTCTTCGCTGGTTTCAGGGCTTGTGGACATCTTTGGTAAAGGACAAATGGGTCCACAAAATAATATGGTCCGGCTACAAGATCGAGTTTCGTTCTTACCCTCTGGAATGGTTCTTCCCTTCCAATGTGTGTCTGTCCCTGGACCAATTGCAAGCACAAGACCTGCTGCTTCAGGGTGTGATCGTTCCCGCCTTGGTTTCAGGGTTTTTTTTTCAAGCCTGTTCACAGTCCCATAGAAAGAAGGCAAGGTACGTTTAATTCTGGACCTCAAGGCCCTAAACTCCTTTGTGCGGGTACAGAAGTTCAAAATGGAGTCCATTCGCACGGTGGTGGCATCCCTACATCAGGGGGATTTTTTTGCCTCTATTGACATCAAGGATGTTTACTTGCACATTCCAATATGTGCCCAACACCAGCGCATCCTCCATTTTTCTGTAGGAGAGGAGCATTATCAGTTCGTGGAGTTACTCTTTGGTCTCGCCTCCGCTCCTCGGGTCTTCACAAAAGTGTTGGCCCCTGGTTCTGGTGTTGCTACGTCAGCGGGGGATTGCAGTACTGGGCTATCTGAACGACCTCCTTGCGAGCAAAGTCCTCTGCAGCACTGATGGACAACGTGGAGATCCCTATACAGACCCTGAGGGAGTTCAGTTGGCTTCTAAATTCCCAGAAGTCTGCTGTGATTTCATCCAGAAAATTGGATTATATTGGTCTTACTCTGAATTTAGCTCTAGCCAGAGTGTTCCTTACTCTGGACAAACTCCAGACGTTTCATGCTGCTATTCATCTCCTGCTGTCCAGCAGATGGCCATCCCTCTGGACTTGCATGTGGGTGCTTGGCCTGATGGTGTCTACCTTTGGGGCGGTTTCTGGTGGCACAGTTCCACATGAGGTCCCTTCAAAGGGAGATCCTGGTCAAATGGGACAAGTGTCTGAAGCTGGGAAACCAAAGATTCTCTGGTCTGGTGGCTTCTCTCTCCGGTTCTTTGACAGGGCAAATCCTTTCATCCCTTGTATTGGACAGTGGTCACCATCAATGCCAGTCTCCGCGGGAGTTGAGGTGTCCTAGGTCTAAACTCTGCTCAGGGTGTTTGGACACTGGAAGAGTCCAAACTGCCGATAAATGTCTTGGAACTCTGGGCGATCAGGCTGTGCCTGGATCACTAGACGGCTCGACTCGACTAGACTAGACGGGGGGGGGGGGCTTCCGGTGCGGATTCAGTCAGACAATGTCACGGGGGTGGCTTATGTCAATCACCAGGGCAGAACAAAGAGTGTATTGGCATGCCTGAAAGTAGCCGGCATTCCCTGGTGGGTGGAACGCTTTGTTCCAGCCCTCTCCGCTGTACACATTCCAGGAGTTGAAAACTGACAGGTGGACTGTCTTAGTCGGCAGGCTTTGGACCAAGGGGAGTGGTTGCTGTACCTGGACGTGTTTCATCAGATATGTCTCAGTTGGGGCACCCCCCAGGTGGATCTGTTGGTATCCCGTGTCAACAGAAAGGTACCGAGGTTTGTGGCAAGGTCACGGGATCCTCTGGCGGATGCCACAGATTCTCTGGTGGCCCCATGGGGCCAGTATCGTCTGATCTATGCCTTCCCTCCTCTCAAGCTTCTGTCATGGCTCTTGTGCAGAATCAAGGCCGAGGGGATTCCTGTCATTCTAGTGGCCCCGGACTGGTCTCGCTGGTCTTGGTATGCCGACCTGGTGGGCCTGGTCATCAACGTCCCTTAAAGACTGCTTCTCAGGAAGGATCTGCTGTCCTAAGGGCCGATCTTTTATCCTGCTTTACAGTTGCTGGCTTTGACGGCCTGGCTGTTGAAAGCCAGGTGCTGAAAGATAGAGGTTTGCCTGGGTCAGTGATTCTGAAACTGCTTAAGGCTAGAAAGTCTACCCCTAGGAAGATCTACCATCGAACATAGAAAGCATACATTTCGTGGTGTGAGTCGATTGGTATTCACCCTCGTTCTTTTTCCGTGGCTCAGATTTTGACCTTCCTTCAAGGGGGTGTTGAGCAGAAATGGGCCTTGAGTATCATCAAGGGCCAGGTGTCGGCATTGGTGGTCTTCTTTCAGCAACCCCTGGCCACACACACACGTGAATACCTTTGTTCAAGGGGTCCGACATCTGACTCCACTGCTGCCGTCTCCCTTACCTCCGTGGGATCTAAACTTGGTGCTTTATGTTCTACAGAAGCCTCCCTTTGAGAATATTCGGGAGATTTTCCTGCTTACGCTGTCCCAGAAGGTGGTCTTTTTGGTTGCTATCACCTCTGCTCGCTGGATATCGGAACTGACGGTTATCTTGTCGTACCCCTTACTTGGTGGTTCCCTAAAGATAGGGTAGTTCTTTGCCCTTGTCCATCGTTACTTCTAAGGTAGTCTCTGACTTCCATTTGAATGAAGACATTGTGTTGCCTTCCTCGTGTCCCAGGTCCAAACATCCTAAGGAATTTTTGTTGCATACCCTGGATGTGGTTCGGGCGATTCCGGTGTATCTGGCAGCTACAGAGTCTTTTTGGGGGTCAGACTCACCGTTTGTGATCATTGACGGGCCGAGAAAAGGGCTGTCCGCTTCTTCTGTGACGATTTCCAGATGGATCAGACTAACGGTGACTCAGGCCTATATCGATCGGTGGTCAGGTTCCTCCTTTCCCTGTCACACCGCATGGGCACATAGTGCTTCTTGGGCCTTGCGTCATCAGGTGTCAGTGGCGCAGGTTTGCAAGGTGGCCACTTGGTTGTCGGTGCACACTTTCACTAAGTTCTATAAAGTGGATGTTTTGGCATCTGTGGATGCTTCCTTTGGCGGCAAGGTTTTGCAGGCTGCTGTTTAGACAGTCTATTCCTTCTTTGTGGGTGTATTGTTCAGGTTGGGCTCCAGTTGTTTTTTGTTGAGCTCATGTTTTACCTGGTTAGCTACTGTGTTAGCCTTGGGATTTTTTTGTTGCACCACCCCTAATAATTGCCACTTCCTGGGGAATGTCCCACTGGTTCAGAATCCTGGAGAGCTGTGTCCGTCAATGAACGAAAGAGAAAATGGGATTTTCAAATTACCATACAATCCATTCCTTTGAGTTCATTGGTGGAAACAGCACCCACACCTCTATGGAGTTGTATTACTTCTGACAGTGCTCGTTACTAAACTGAAGACCTATAGCAGAGAGGGGGAGTATACCATCTAGGACTGCCCATAGGTGTAACCAAGTTCATAGGTGTGCACAGCCTATTGCATTAGGGTGTGCACCCTGAAGCAACATATACGTGTACACACACACTCTTAACAACAAATGTAAAAAAAAACATTTTAAAATGTATTACAACATAGATGTATCAGAAGGGTAGCAGCTGGTGTCAATTGTTTTTTTCTTTATTACTTTATTTTCGTATTTTAGGAGCCCTGTCGGGGGGCTTTGGTGAAATATCAGCAGGGGGAATCTGCACCTCACTGAGTGATTAGGGTGTGCCAAGGCACACCCAGCACACCCCCTGCGCACGCCTATGACCAAGTTCTTTTTTCTGCCTAGTGTTTTAATTCTAGTAAAAAAATTACATTTTTGGGTTGACACCAGAACAGTAATAGAGGAGAAATCTTCCAATGGGGATTTCTTCACACTTCCTGTTTAAGCTATGGGACAGGAAGTGAAGAGAAATCTCTCAAATGGGACACAGATGGAAAAAAACTGACATGACCCTTCCTTAATCAATCTAAAATGAAAACATTTTTGCCTTTATTTTAAGTGTATAGTAAGTATGTAAGAGGGTTAAAATGTCCCAGCCGGGAGGGTAGAAGGTAATGCCTTTCCCAGTTCTTTGTTTTTTTGGCAGGTTTTTCTATGGGTCCAGCCCACTAATCCTATGATGCAGTCAGGGTTGTTGATAGAAATCACGAGGCCCCATGCAGCCTACCTGGCAGGGCCCCCCTCATATATAGGAAAACAACATTTTTACTAAAAATATACTAAAATCGTTCATAGAGGACAAAAAGATAACAAAGAAGCTGTGTGAATTAACCCTTTTTTATTGTTTTTTACATTCTTGAAAAAACATTTTGTAATTTAAAAAAAAATGTTTTAATGCTTTAAAATTATTTTATTTTCCTTTTTTTTTTATTATTTTTTTTTTTAATTTGTTATTTTTTTTACAGGACCAGGAGGCCAGCAGCTTTCCGCAGGGAGCCCTGTGTCTGTGTCTCTCCCTGCAGCAGCTGAAAGCCGGGAGGGGGGGGAGAGAAATCGGTTTTCAGCTGCTGCAGAGAGCCGCACAGGGCAGGGCCCCTCTGTTCGACTTCACTGATTCCCTCTGCTGTTTGGGCCCCCCTGTGTGCCCAGACCCCCTACAGGAGGACTGGTGGTCCCCCCCTATCAGCGGCCCTGGATACAGTATATAATTATGGGACAGTGGTGTGGCACAAGGGGAGAAGCCCACAAGAGATCCAGTGAAGAGACTACAGGAAGTTCTCAATAGAGAGCTAAGAGGTCCACACAGAAACACAGAACATCACCCATGAGGAGCAGACGGATGTCATTCATCACTGCCAGGGTATGAAGTCATCAGAACCTGGGGTTCCATGACAAACAACTACTACCTGTCTACCCCCCTTGCTTACAAATATGTGGTTACAGGGTAAAAATAGGCTGTATGGTGCAGTATAAATATGCTGTATAGTGCAGTATAAATAGAGGGGTACAGGAGTGCACAAAATGCCAGGAGTGGCATGGGGGATGGGAACAAGGCGTACAAAAGGCATAAGGAGTGACTAGAAATCTTTATAGGTCACTTTACTGTATGTTAGGATTTATTGGTATTCATAGGGCCCCAATCTTATTTAGAGGGTTTTAGGGGGCTTAATTTGCACCATGCAGGATGAAAAGGGATACAGGATTGCATAGGGCACCGTACAAGGTGGGAACAGCTACAATTCTTCACAGGGCACCATACATGATGAAAAGGAGTAAAGGATTGAACTGGATTCTGCACAGGGTGAGAAGTATATAAGATTGTAAAGTAAGGTGACCAAATTTTTAAATAAAATCCAGGGACATATTTTTTTTTTTTTTTTATTGGCAAATTGCACAGGACCACATAATACACAGAGTGCTGGGCAAAGGACTGCAATATGCACACAGCGCTGGCCACATGACTGCATAATACACAGAGCGCTGGGCACAGGACTGCATAATACACAGAGCGCTGGGTACAGGACTACATAATACACAGAGGGCTGGGCACAGGACTGTATAATATACAGAGCACTGGGCACAGGACTGCATAAGACATAGAGTGCTGGGCACCGGACTGCGTAATACACAGGTGTACAGGATTGAACCAGTTACCACAGAGGGTAAGTGTACAAGATTTTACAGTTCATCAGGCAGCATGAGAAGGGGTAATAAATTGTCCAGGGCACCAGGCAGGGTAAGAAAAGTACAGGACTGAGCCAGGTACCACACAGGCAGGAAAGGGTTACAGGATTATGCAAGGCACCAGGCATGATGAGAAGGGGTACAGGACTGTACTGGTCATCACACAGGGTGAGAAGGGGTACAGGGTTGAACCAATTTCCGCACAGTATGAGAAGGATTACTGGATTTAAAAGGGCTTTCCCTAAACTGGTAAACTGTAGCCTGTACAGGTGTGCTTGTTACCTGGGACCTGTCCTGCAGTAAAACCCATTACCTCTTGCACGGTGCTCTGGTGAAAATCAAGCACGCCTTAAGGCCCGTACACATGATACGAAAATCGGAAGTAAAATTTTGTCCGACGAACGATCTGCCGATTTTCGGATTGTTAGTATAGTGCTTTCAACAGCTGATTACAAATTTTCGGACGACAAAAACTGGATGTGTAGGCTATAAAATTTTTAAGGTAGGTCAACACAACGTCCGATTTTCGTATCAGCCCCGGCCAGGCAAAGTGACGTAGATCTACATCACTTGCCTGTCACTTCCTTGTGAGCCAATAGCGGGCTCACAGGGAAGTCAGTGCATGTGACCGGTGGACCCGATGTCCACCGGTCACTCGCCGATCGTCGGTGCAGAGGGAGAAAGTCAGGCGGCTGATGTAAACAAGCCGCCTGTCATTCTCCCCTGTGTAGAAACAGTGATCATACGGTTCTACTATGTAGAACCGTTGATCACTGTTCCTACACTAGTAGCCACAGCCAATCACAGTAAAAAGCACGCCCCTAGGGACACACTTAACCCCTCCCTCCCCAATAAAGTTGACCCCTTCCCTGCCAGTGTCATTTTGCAGTAACAGTGCATATGTATAGCACTGATTACTGCAGTAATGTCACTGGTAACCCCAAAAGTGTCAAAAATGTCAGTCAAGGGTCCGATCTGTCCGCCGCAATGTCGCAGTACCGCAAAACAAATCGCAGATCGCCGCCATTACGCGTTAAAAAAAACACCAAAAATGACCGAAATCTTTCCCTTAGTTAGTAAACGCAATAACTTTTGCGCAAACCAATCAAAATACGCTTTTTGCAATTTTTTTTACCAAACATATGTAGCAGAAAACAAATTGGCCAAAAATGTTAAAAATGTCTGATTTTTACATTTTTTTGGGGGGAATTTCATATAAAAAAATGTGAAAAATATTGTTATTTTTGCAAAATTTACGCTCTTTTTTTGTTTATAGCGCAAAAAGTAAAAATCGCACAGGTGATCAAATACCACCAAAAGAAAGCTCTGTTTGTGCGAAAAAAAGGACGTCAAATTCTTTTAGGCACAGTGTCGCACGACCGCGCAATTGTCCGTTAAAATCACGCAGTAAAAAAATCGCAAAAAAAACCCTGGTCTGGAAGGGGGTAAAATCTTCCGGGGCTTAAGTGGTTAATTAGTACAGTTTTCGTCCAAAAAAAATTGTAAGAGCAAGACTAGGCATGCTCAAAAACGAAAGAACACATACAAAACAATTCAACACATGACATCACTTCTGAAGTTGAATTCTGTCGTACGGGAATTTTCGTAAGAAAGTAACCACTTCACTATCGACATGAGACTAGCATGCAAGAAAAAATGGACGAAAGATCGTCCGATAATCTGATCGTGTGTACAAGGCTTTAGATTCTGTGCCTTGGGCACACTACCATCAAAAATGCGGGCTGCATGGTGGGTCCAGAATCTCTGGCCATACGTGACATGATCTTACAGACAATATGCCTGAAAATATGATCAAAACCATGTGGTTGTTGCTATGGAGCTAAAATGAGAATGATGGAAATGATTATAATACTAGTCAAAAGAGAATGTGCACCATAGAGAGCACTCCCTGTAACTTTATTCTAAATTATGCTGAGGATGCCATTTTAACCCATATGGACAAGGGCCAACAGTGAAACATGGGGTAGCACACACTGAAAAACCTTGAACTAATTGGGCTGGTTGGAATGATTAGTTCAATTCTGCTAATTGATTCACAGGTGTCCGTAGATGGTTTTCTTGGATCTTACATGGAATTCTTGACTTTATTGGCTTAGGTATAACTTTTTATGTAAAGAATAAATGTCTGCCAACCACGGTTGATAGTAATTTTATTGCATGTTTTGAGAAAAATCCTCTTATTAACCGAAACCATTCTGAGCCTGTAGGTTGTGATCACCTATCTACCCTTGAGATGATGACTGCATTAATGCATACTTTTGAGTAACAGATCAATTGAATGCCACAACAAAATAATTCAAAGAACAGGAAGGACTGATAAGATCAGAACAAAATGGAACCGTGAAGTTTTTTGAGTAGAAAATTGTCAGCTGAACAGCAGCTGCATCTAATCAGATGCAGGCACTGTTTGGGTATTCTAATAGTGCCACCTATCAGAATACAGTAGTGATCAATAGACATTCATCCAGCCACACTGTTTAGCATGAATGGGGAATTGATAGGTATCTCTCGTTCACCCTGCAGAGCTGAATGAGAGAAATCTTACAATGTATGGCCAGCTTTAAAGTTGAGAATGACACTGCATCCTTCATAAGGTGAACTCAACTGCTGCATACAGTAGCACCTCACAGCATTTGGCACAATTTGTCTGAGTCCAGGACAGAGCATATTTACCCAACTGCAGGAAAATTGCTGGATATCCGAATACATATAAACAGCTGCAGGCGGCCGTGTAAAGCCCCGTACACACGTACCGATCGTCGGCCGAACGATCGGCCGTCTTTTGTCCCCGGGCTGTCGTGTCCGCTGAAAAGTGCATAAGACTGCACACGAATTTTGTCCGCCGACTGCAGAAGTGATGTCATGTGATGGTTAACTTTCCCTGTGTTTTTTCTTTTCTGAGCATGCCCAGTCTTGCAAATCTGCTGTCTGTCGGCCGAAATCTGACTGGCGAACAATCGGCCGTTCTGGTGTCGGCATACAAAAATTTTAATGCTTGCACGACAGATTCTGTTCGGCCGAAAGTGCGCTGTCGGCTGTCGGAAACATCATACTAACAAGCCGAAAATCGGCCGATCGGTCGTCGGCCGAATCTTTTCAGCCGACAATCTGCACGTGTGTACGGGCCTTCAGGCTCAGTTCACATCTATGTGGGTGGCTTTGGGAATGACAGTGATTCCTGCACCCGCAACCACCCACAGTGAAAACGTGCAGGCCACACATGTAAAAACGCAGTGCATTTGTGGGTGCAGAAACCGCAGCGAATTCACATGGCCAAAATGACTATGCGATCTCCTTGTGGGCCGCTTTTTAAAAAAGGTGCAGAATGGACACAGAATGGGCTGCCATGCCTGAGCAAACGTGACCCTCACACATGCATAGATGTCAACCCGAGGGTAAAAGAGGCCTTAGGGGCACATAATCAGAGAATGTGACATTCACTGCACTTTCATCTTCCTGGTGAATGTGTTTTAAAGAAGTGATATCCATTTTCTTGTTTTACACCTTGTTCACCACCATACGGCCTTGGTGTGCGGTGACATTTTATTCAGTTCTATTGGCAGCAGAGCAGTGCAATGTGGTGGTTTGTGTTGCTGTATGCTGCACTGAATAAAAATGTACTGTATGCCGTCCTTTTTTTCAGTGCACACTACTGCACCTTGGTGGTGTGAACTGCCATAAAAGTGAACAAGACCTTTTGCCTTGTCTATGGGTTGGGACTGCACATGGTATGAATGGGCCCTACAAACTTTGAGCCAATTGCTTCATGTATAGCTTAAAAATAATGGAACTCCCCACAAAAGCCTTTTGTAATAATCTATAATAGATGTCTGTAATAATAGTCTGTTTAGGGATTGTGTGCCTGGGCTCACTAAGTAAAGCTTCAGTATTATAGTGCTTTAAGGGCCATACACACTATAAGATTTTCTGAAGACTTTTTCCTTCAGATTTACCTTTTCTATGTAGTGCAAGGGCCTGCCAGATTGCATACAAATTGAAAGTGTTTAGGTTTGACCTCATATTATATGGTTTTGGTAAGTCTAAAGGAAAAAGTCTTCAGAAAATCTTATAGTGTGTATGGCCCATTAGGCATAATATTCCCAGTACCTTATATAACTTAAATATATAGCATCTTTTAGGTTTCGTTTACAAGTGTGGCTCAACCATTTGGTTTTACTGCCCCTTAAACATTGACATGCAGTCTCTTACTGCTGTACACATGCTGTGGCCAGGATGCTGTGCTTTGTGGCTGCAACAAAAAGGAAACAGCATGTTGATTTGGTGGATGTTGCCGCTAAACATGACCAATGCAGGTCTACGGGGCTGCCCCACAAAAGGGTTAAATCAGGAGCTGAGGAAATTATATGTCACCTCCTCATCCCCTGTCAAGTACCTGGGGACATGGCTTGTGTGAACGAGCCCTAAAAATAAAGCACGCCTGAAAGGAAATCTGCAGACCTACAAGGAAAAAGAATAAAATAAACCAAGATCCTTAGCTGCCTTTCTACAAATCCCAGCCCGGAGTTCTCTTACATACATTTCAGCATTGTTTGCTTTTGGCTATCCTAGCTAGGGATGATCGAACTTTTGAAAAGTTCGGTTCGGCCAGAACACCCGAACTTCCCAAAAGTTCGGGTCCGGATTCCAGAACCCCATTGAAATCAATGGGACCCAAACTTCGGTAATCAAAAAACACCATTTTGAAGCCCTAAAACCGAATAAATGCCCCCAAAAAGTACCTGGGGTTCTGGGTCATGCCCCAGGGACTATTAATCACACAAAAAAAAGTTCTTAAAAATTGTCGTTTTTGATAGAGAGCCAATTATTTAAAAAATTATTAAAAAAAAAAAAGAGATTTCTTTGGATTTAGTGTCTGGGGGTCTAAAAAGTGTACCTGTGAAGTTTCAGCTCTGTAGCATGTCCAGAACCAGAAAAAAAAGATCATTTTTCTTATAATTTTTATTAGCGCAGGGATGGGGTTTCGCGCCTTTCACACCTGGGCGTTTTTGTTTCAGGCGTTTATTGGGCATTTTTTGGGCGTCTTTGGAGGCAGGCATGACATCTGAACTTCTGTATAG